>NC_071519.1:2958882-3129222 GCF_027887155.1 Malaclemys terrapin pileata | reverse complement strand
TGATCCCCATTATACAGAGGGGCGAATCATTCCCCCAAGAGCCAGATTGGAGCCACTGTGTGTCCTCCCCAGCTTTCCCTCCCCCCCCCCCCCCCCCCCAACAGAGAGATTGCTGGAGCAAATATTGGAGATCCCACTTCTCACACCAACATCCCTTGGCACAGGAGGGAGAAGATGGGCTGCAACTAATTGGGGGTGGGGGAAGGCAGATCTTTGGGTAGGGGTGGGGCTCGAACATTGATGGGAGAGGGGCCTTCTATGTGAATGGGTGGGGCCAGCACATAGGGGGCAGGGCAACGCAGGAGAGGGGTGTATGTCTTGCTCTTCTCATTATGGCCTTTTTTTGACCCCGAGGAAGGGGGATGCTGTCTTTTGTTCTTTGACACAATGGCGGGGCTGGGAGCCAGGACTCCTGGGTTCTCTCCCTGGCTCTGCGAGGGAGGGGAGAGGTTACTTCCCCTCCCCAGGGGGGGCCCCTCCCATCTATTTCCCAAGACCCTGTTCTTTTTTGGGGGGGGAGGGACTTTCCCCCCTGGCAGCTTGGCAAGAATTTTCTCCCCTAGTAACCTACATAATTTTTTTTCCCTTGGGTGAATTTAATCCGCCTCTGATCATTTTAATCCTGCCCCCCCCCCCCCCCATTACTGTGCCCGGGCCAGGCTGGACAGATTGCCTTGCGTTAATCTTCCTGCGCTGCTCAAACCCTCGCGAGGGGAGGGGCCTTGATATGAGGGAGGAGTCCTAGAGCTGGGGGGTCCTGCCCCCCCCCTCCCCCCGCTGCAGGCATTTCGGAAGGAGGGGCGGCACGTCCAGCTGTCGGACGGTCCCTCACTCCTGCTCCGAGCGGAAGGACCTTCCGCCAAATTGCCACCGCAGATCACGTTTTCCCCTCTCTGCTTGGGGCGGCCCAAACCCTGGAGCCGGCCCTGGCTGCGCGGGAAAAGGATCTGCCAGCGCGCCGGGGGCTGCAGGGACACAGAGCGAGAGACGGGCCTTGCGGTGGGGGCTGGGAGCCGGGACTCCTAGTGTTCAGCCCCACTGTGCCCACACGCCCTGACCCCCCCCCACACACACACACCATGGGGTTGGCTGGTGCCATACAGTGTGGGGGTGGGGCAGCTGTTCCCGGGAGGGTGTCTGGGCAGGCTGCCCTGGTGGGGGGCACATTGTGCCTGCAGTGAGGGGAAGGGATGTAGCCTCATGTGCCCCCCGGCACTGGGCAGCCAGACTCAGCCCAGCCTGCACGGACGCCCGGCCTGCTGCCCCCTCCTTGGAGCCTCCGCCGGCCCAGCTCCTGGCCCCCCACGGCTCCCCTCCCCGCAGGTACCCCAGCTCCCGCCCAGCCTCTTCCCCCCCCCCCCCAGCCTGCTCCCCCTCCCTCCCCACCATCTGCCCGGACCTCTACTCCACTCCCCGCAGGTACCCCAGCCCCCGCCCAGCCTCCCCCCCCCACACACCCTGCTCCCCGCCCTCCCCCCATCTGCTTGGACCCCTCTGCTCCCCTCCCCGCAGGTACCCCAGCTCCCCGCCCAGCCTCTTCCCCCCCCCCCCCCCCCCCAGCCTGCTCCCCCTCCCTCCCCACCATCTGCCCCGGACCTCTACTCCACTCCCCGCAGGTACCCCAGCCCCCGCCCAGCCTCCCCCCCACACACCCTGCTCCCCGCCCTCCCCCCATCTGCTTGGACCCCTCTGCTCCCCTCCCCGCAGGTACCCCAGCTCCCGCCTAGCCTCTTCCCCTCCCTCCCCACCATCTGCCCGGACCTCTACTCCACTCCCCGCAGGTACCCCAGCCCCCCGCCCAGCCTCCCCCCCCACACACCCTGCTCCCCGCCCTCCCCCCATCTGCTTGGACCCCTCTGCTCCCCTCCCCGCAGGTACCCCCAGCTCCCGCCTAGCCTCTTCCCCTCCCTCCCCACCATCTGCCCGGACCTCTACTCCCCTCCCCGCAGGTACCCAGCTCTCGCCCAGCCTCCCCCCCCACACACACCCTGCTCCCCGCCCCTCCTCCCATCTGCTCGGGCCCCTCTGCTCCCCTCCCCGCAGGTACCCAGCTCCCGCCCAGCCTCCCCCACACACCCTGCTCCCCTCCCTCCCCCCGATCTGCCCCGGCCCCTCTGCTCGCGTCCCCCCCAGCCTGCTCCCCTCCCTTCCCCCCATCTGCCCGGGCCCCTCTGCTCCCCTCCTGCAGGTACCCCAGCTCCTGCCCAGCCTCCCCCCCCCCACACACACACACCCTGCTCTCCTCCCTCCCCCCATCTGCCCCGGCCCCTCTGCTCCCCTCCCCGCAGGTACCCAGCTCCCGCCCAGCCTCCCCCCCACACACACCCTGCTCCCCGCCCCTCCCCCCCCATCTGCCAGGGCCGCTCTGCTCCCCACCCGCACAACGTGCCCCCCCACTGCTCCCCTCCCCCCTTGTCTGCCTCCGCCTCTCCCGCCGTCTGCCCCTCCCCCGTCTGCCCGGAGGGACCCCCCCCCCCCCCCCCCCGCTGGTGGATCAATGGGGTGTAAAGTGCCCTAATTCCCAGTCGATACCGAGCCAGAGCCGCGGGGGGGCGGATGGACAGACGGGCAGGCACACCACACACACACACACACACTGCAACACACACACACTGCAACACACACACACACACACTGCAACACACACACACACTGCAACACACACTGCAACACACACACACACTGCAACACACACACACACACACTGCAACACACACACACACTGCAACACACACACACACACACTGCAACACCACACACACACTGCAACACACACACACTGCAACACACACACACACTGCAACACACACACACACACACACTGCAACACACACACACTGCAACACACACACACACACACTGCAACACACACACACACTGCAACACACACACCTGCAACACACACACTGCAACACACACACACACTGCAACACACACACACACACTGCAACACACACACTGCAACACACACACCGCAACACACACACACACACACCGCAACACACACACCGCAACACACACACTGCAACACACACACACACTGCAACACACACCCGTCCCTGGTGACACACACACACTGCAACACACACACACACACACACCGCAACACACACAGACACACACACACTGCAACACACACACACACACACACTGCAACACACACCCGTCCCTGGTGACACACACACACACTGCAACACACACACTGCAACACACACCCGTCCCTGGTGACACACACACACACACTGCAACACACACACACACTGCAACACACACCCGTCCCTGGTGACACACACACACACACACACTGTAACACACAGACAGACACCTGTCTCTGATGACACACTGTAACACACACACTGCAACACACACACACACTGCAACACACACCCGTCCCTGGTGACACACACACACTGCAACACACACACACACCGCAACACACACACACACCGCAACACACACACACACACACACTGCAACACACACCCGTCCCTGGTGACACACACACACACTGCAACACACACACACACACACTGCAACACACACACACACACACTGCAACACACACCCGTCCCTGGTGACACACACACACACACACACACTGTAACACACAGACAGACACCTGTCTCTGATGACACACTGTAACACACACACACTGCAACACACACACAGACACACGTTCCTGGTGACACACACACTGCAACACAGACACACTGCAACACATGCACAAACCCACAATGGATATAAAGACACACCCACACAACCACAATGACTACACACACTGCAATACAACCACATTGGAGACATGCCCGCGCACACACACACTCTGCAACACACACACACAACCATAACGGACACACACACACACACACAGAGCAAGGCAGGGCCAGGGGAACAGAGCGTTCTGGGCCAGGAGCAATGTGTGTGTGGGGGGGAGCTGGCATGGAGCCCGGCTCATCAGTATGTGGGGCAGGGCCCCTCCCCGCAGGGGGCTCCCCCCACTGACTCCTTCCCCTCCCCCCTTCCCACCAGCCCTCTCAGCCCCCCCTTGGCTCCTCCCCCCACCAGCTCCCCTTTGCCCCCCATCGCCCCCTCCCTATCCCCAGTCCTGCCTGCCCACCAGCCCCCCTATGGCTCCTCCCCCAGTGAGCTCCTCGTCACCCCCACTTCCCCTGCTCACCCCACCCCCTTCCCTGCTCTGCCCCCACCATCCCTACCCCCTGCACCTTTGGACCCCCTTCCCAATCTCTCCCCCCGAGAACCGCTCTGGGTGTGTGTGTGTGTGGGGGGGAGGACATGGTTCCCCCTCCAGCACCCCCACCACAGGGCTATAACAGCCCTGCCTCTTTCCTCCCCTCCCCCGCTCTTCTGTGACACCCCCCCCAGGAGTAGCCCCTCCCCCCAGCTCTGTCCTCCCCCTCCCCCCTTCCAGTGCCTCAAGGGTTAACCCGGGCTAAGCCCCTGGAAGGACAGGGGAAGAGCAAAAGGCAGACGCTTATGGGATTTCGTGGGGCGGGGGGGGATCAAGCTTGGGGGGGGGGGATTTTTGGTCTCCCCCACACCCTGTGCAGCTGCTGCTCCCCCCACACACAGCGCAGGTGGGTGGCAATTTGGGGGGGCAGGATCCCCAAGGTCTCAGCCCCAGGGCAGGTGCAGGGTAGAACAGGGGTTGCAACAAAGTGGAGGTGGGGAAGGGGCAGGGGAGGGCGGGCAGAGCTGGCTTGATGGGAGGGGGACTGGGGGGGCAGATTGCTGGAGGGAGGGTGGGTGGGGCTAAATGGATGCAGGGGTGTAGGGCTGGCCCAATGCTCCCGACATCCAGCCAATCCCAGACCCCCCCACCATCTCTGCTGGCAATGGAAGAGCCCCACCCCAACCCTCTTGGGTGGGGGCTGGGGGGTCATTTGCTGATTAAGTCCCAGTCCCCCCCACCAGGCCTGCGGGTGCCAGATACAACCTCCATTGCAACAGTGTGTGTAGGCCAATCCTGAGCGGGAGGTGACCCCCCCTTCCAGCAGCGGGTGCTCAGGGGCCTCGACCCCCCCTCGGCCTAAGGCCTGAGCTCGGGGCAGGGGAGAAGGGGCCTGCCCCATAGATCACAGAGCTGGGGGGGGGGCCCTTAGCCCCCTGGGGCCAGCAGCACCTCCCCATTGCTTTTGGGCCAGCATCCCTATGGTGAGACCCCCCCCATAACCTCCCTGAGCTGACCCCACACAGTTACTCCCCCCCGCAGCACAAGCGCGGCTGCCTCATAGATCATTACTTGCAATAGTGTCTTGTGGAGGGCAAAATTGCAGCAAGACCCATGGAGTCCCAGCTTTGGAGCTAGGACTCCTGGGTTCTCTCCCTGGCTCTGGGAGGGCAGTGGGGGCTGGTGGTTAGAGCAGGGGGAGCTGGGAGCCGGGACTCCTGGGTTCTATCTCCATGGGAGGCTGAGACAGCAGCTGGGGGAGGGGCATAGCTCTGAGCCCTCCTCCCCATCTTGTCTCCACGCCACCTGGTGGCAGCAGTGGGATCCGGCTCAAGGTCAGTGGAAGGGGATGGAGGAAATTTCCAGTCCACTCCTGGCGGAGCTGAGGACTTGGCAGGCGCTGGGGGTCAGGGAGGAGGGGGGGGTTGGGCTCATTCATCCCTTGCCCCCCCCCAACATACACACAAAGCATGAGGCGGTGCCTCAACCCAGCTGGCCAGAGATTTCCCTCACCCCATTCAGCATGTGGTGCCCCCTCCCCCCCCCAGAGACAAGCTCATTAAGCCTGTGCCTACAGATGGTGGGGGGGGGGGGGGAAGGAGCTGTCCCTGCTCTGAAGGGGGGAGGGGTCGAATGGCTGCCCCCTCCCTGCCCCAGGGGCGCCCCTCCATCACCCAGCCCTCCCCCCCCCCAAGGGCCTTGAGAACATGCTCCCTCCCCCACACAGGCTGCGGGGGGGGGGCGCAGGGCTGTCGCTGCTTTGAAGAGGATGCTACAGAGGGACACAGTGGCAGCTCCAACCCCTCCCGTTTCACACACCCCGCCCCCCCCCCCCGTCCCCATTCATGAAGCCAGGTCTCTGTGTTGAATGGGGGGGTGGGGACACAGGAAGTGGCAGTGCGCTCCTGCCCCCCTGTGGTGGATCAGGGAACGACAGGGGGCAGAAAACAAGGTATATGTGTGGGGGGGGGGGGGCATGGGAAACAGGTGAGCTCCTGCAGCCCCCCCATTTCCTGGCCCTTCCCGACAGAGCCCATCCCTGCTGCATCTGGCCTCCCGCTGGCTGGCTCAGAACCCCCTGGGGAGGCAGGAAGGGGGAGCCAGGGTCCCCCCCCCCTTTGTCTAATGGACCCCCTCAGACGAGGACCCCCGTGGGCCAGCCCCAGGCGGTGGGGAAGATGGGCAGGAGAAGCGGGTGGCAGAGGCAGGACACGTCCATCTACAAGTCAACCTCGGGTTTCCCCAACCTGAGGCCGGAGAAGTCAACTTAGGGTTTGACCAACTTGTTCACAAAAAAACCCTCCAGTTTTTGTCTCCCCCCCAGGGACACCCAATCTACCACTGAGTGCCCTGGAAAGAGAACAGGATCCTCCTCTGATCTCCGCTCCTGCAGACAAAGCCTGTAACGTCTGGCCCGGCCTTCGGCGGTCACGGAGAACAACTGGTCCCCCCGGCCTCGGAGCCGATCGGACGTCTTCTCCAAATGAACGCGGCCCGATTTCGAGTTTTGTGCCTTCCCTCGGAAGGTGGCTTTCTCTCTACGTCGACTCATTTTCTGGGCTCTTTCGAGTGCGGCCCGCATTCTTCCTCCCTCCTTCCTTGTTCCTTCCACTTTCCGGACCAAAAAGTCATCCCAAACCCTTCTCGGAAGTTGGGTGTTTTCATAGTCTCATAGAAGAGCAGGGTTGGAAGGGACCTCAGGAGGCATCTAGTCCAACCCCCTGCTCAAAGCAGGACCTAATCCCAACTAAATCATCCCAGCCAGGGCTTTGTCAAGCCGGGCCTTAAAAACCACCACCTCCCTAGGGATCCCATTCCAGTGCTTCACCACCCTCCTAGTGAAATAGTGTTTCCTAATATCCAACCTAGACCTCCCCCACTGCAACTTGAGACCATTGCTCCTTGTTCTGTCATCTGCCACCACTGAACAGCCGAGCTCCATCCTCTTTGGAACCCTCCTTCAGGTAGCTGAAGGCTGCTATCAAATCCCTCCTCATTCTTCTCTTCTGAAGACTAAACAATCCCAGTTCCCTCAGCCTCTCCTCATAAGTCATGTGTTCCAGCCCCCTAATCATTTTAGTTGCCCTCCACTGGACTCTGCAATTTGTCCACATCCTTTTGGCCCAAAACTGGATGCAATACTCCAGATGTGGCCTCACCAGTGCTGAATAAAGGAGAATAATCACGTCCCTCGATCTGCTGGCAACGCTCCTACTAATACAGCCTGATATGCCATTGGCCTTCTTGGCAACAAGGGCACACTGCTGACTCATATCCAGCTTCTCGTCCACTGTAACCCCCAGGTCCTTTTCTGCAGAACTGCCGCTTAGCCAGTCGGTCCCCAGTCTGTAGCGGTGCATGGGATTCTTCCGTCCTAAGTGCAGGACTCTGCACTTGTCCTTGTTGAACCTCCTCAGATTTCTTCTGGCCCAATCCTCCAATTTGTCTATATCACTCTGGACCCAATCCCTACCCTCCAGCGAATCCACCTCTACCCCCAGCTTAGAGTCATCTGCAGACTTGCTGAGGGTGCAATCCATCCCATCACCCAGATCATTAATGAAGATGTTGGACAAAACCGGCCTCAGGACCGACCCCTTTACCCTGGCTGGGATGATTTGGTTGGGAATTGGTCCTGCTTTGAGCAGGGGGTTGGACTAGATACCTCCTGAGGTCCCTTCCAACCCTGATCTTCTATGATTCTTTTCAACAGACGTCCGGGTACTTAAAGTCCCTCTATTACTACCAGGTCTAGGGATGTTTCCGTTAGATGGTTATGTCGGGGGGAGCATCTCTGCCGGAGGGTTTCAAAAGGCAGCTGGCCGGTCATCTGTCTTGGTTGGATTAGACCCAACAAACCCGGCATCTAGACTGGACGACTTTTGTGGCCTCTCCGAGCTCTCTGTTCTCAAAATGCCTCACCCACCTCCTCGTCCCTTAATCGGTGGGCTACCGGAGACAGCAGCCCGTTTTTTCTTTTTTAATTCACCATTTTCTTGATTCGTCGACACCAGAGCTGGATTCCAGCTGGGGCTGAATCCAGAGGTCAAATCACCTCCCTGCTCCTACACCGGATTCTTGTCTACACGTTGCCGAATCACCAAGTTGGGGGGTTAGCGACCCCTCCCCTCCAGCTGTGGCTCCCGTCCCCCCCGGTTTCCTTCCAGGGCACCGATAGCTAATCCGGGCGGGGCCTCCCAATTGGCACATCTGCTCCAAGCCGAGTCCCCCCTTCCCAGCCAGTTTTGGACCCATTCGCTATTCATTAACTCAGCCCCCGCAGCCAACCGGCCCTTGACCCCCTCCCTCACACCCACGGACGGGAAGGAGGCAGTGGCTAAGAATCAGCTGGATTTATTGTATAAAAAGTTGGTATAAAAGTCCAGCGGAAAGGGGGGGTGTACAGAGCAGGGCGGGGTCGCGGGACCAGGGGGCGGGGTCCCAGAAGGGGGCGGGGTCCTCAGTAGGATGGGAACAATCTCCTCACCTCCCCCGCCGTGGTGAGAAGTGAGGGCGAGGTGGGGAACCGTAGGGTCGACCCCGCTTCCCGCGGGAGAGAGGAGATTTCATAGAAAACTAGGACTGTAAAAAGCTGGCAGTGAAAATTAGCTGAGTGCAAGACTGGACCTGGCGTGGGGCGGGGCGGGGGGGAGGCTGGGGGGAGGGGGGAATTATTCCGAATCCTCCTCCTTCACCAGCAGCTTCTTTCCACTCTGAGGCAGCAGCTCGTCCCCCGACTCCTTCCGGGTCTTCAGCAACCTGCCCCGGGGAGAGGAGGAAGAGACTCAGCGCTGGGGAGAGAACCCAGAACTCCGGGCTCCCAGCCCCCCTGCTCTAACCCACCAGCCCCCACTCCCCTCCCAGAGCCGGGGAGAGAACCCAGGAGTCCTGGCTCCCAGCCCCCCCTGCTCTAACCCACCAGCCCCCACTCCCCTCCCAGAGCCGGGGAGAGAACCCAGGAGTCCTGGCTCCCAGCCCCCCTGCTCTAACGCACCAGCCCCCACTCCCCTCCCAGAGCCGGGGAGAGAACCCAGAACTCCGGGCTCCCAGCCCCCCTGCTCTAACCCACCAGCCCCCACTCCCCTCCCAGAGCCGGGGAGAGAACCCAGGAGTCCTGGCTCCCAGCCCCGCTGCTCTAACCCACCAGCCCCCACTCCCCTCCCAGAGCCAGGGAGAGAACCCAGGAGTCCTGGCTCCCAGCCCCCCCTGCTCTAACCCACCAGCCCCCACTCCCCTCCCAGAGCCGGGGAGAGAACCCAGGAGTCCTGGCTCCCAGCCCCCCATGCTCTGACCCACCAGCCCCCACTCCCCTTCCAGAGCCGGGGAGAGAACCCAGGAGTCCTGGCTCCCAGCCCCCCTGCTCTAACCCACCAGCCCCCACTCCCCTCCCAGAGCCAGGGAGAGAACCCAGGAGTCCTGGCTCCCAGCCCCCCCTGCTCTAACCCACCAGCCCCCACTCCCCTCCCAGAGCCGGGGAGAGAACCCAGGAGTCCTGGCTCCCAGCCCCCCTGCTCTAACCCACCAGCCCCCACTCCCCTCCCAGAGCCAGGGAGAGAACCCTGCAGGGTTTCACACCCAAGGGTGCAACTGGACCCAGCCCCTTTTCCAGCGGGGACCCCACCTGAGGGGTCAAGCCAGGCTCCACCCTCTTTCCATGAAGGATGGGGGAAGCCTCCCATGGGGCAGCTAGCCCCCCTCCCCTTTCCCGCCTAGGGCCCCGCCCCCTTTCCACCTTGAGGGCGTGGGGTTCCGGTGACTCTCCGGCTCCCCTTGCTGCTTGGCGGCCACCATCTCCAGGGCGTCGTTGATTTCCTTCAGCATCATGTATCGCTTGCGCCCATGAACCTGGTGGCGGGGGAAGAGAGAAAGAGGCGGGGTGTGTGTGTGTGTGTGTGTCAGACTCCTCCCCCCCCCCGCAGAACAGGCCACCCCCCCTCCTGCTCCCTCCAATCCTAGATCCACTCAAATTGCACAGATGGACCCCACTCCCCTGCCAGAGCCGGGGAGAGAACCCAGGAGTCCTGGCTCCCTGCCCGCCCTGCTCTAACCACCAGCCCCCACTCCCCTCCCAGAGCCGGGGAGAGAACCCAGGAGTCCTGGCTCCCAGGCCCCCCAGCTCTAACCACCAGCCCCCACTCCCCTCCCAGAGCTGGGGAGAGAACCCAGGAGTCCTGAACCCCCAATTTCCACACCAGGACTCACCTCGAGTAGGAAGACCTCTTTCTCAGCGGACACCACCCGCTTCTTGGGGTTCTCAGCTGTTTCCATGGTAGCCTGGAGAGCTGGGGGGTGGGGGAAGCACATGTCAAGCCCATTGCTACCTGGGGAAGTCACACTGCCCCATTCTGGGGAATCAGTATTCAACAAGCTTCAAAAAGTTAAAGCTTTATAACCGCAAAAGCCCCAAATTGTCCTTAGCACTGGTCAAAATATTACCAAGGAAATATCCTCAATCCTACTCTCAACAGATCACCAGAGCATCCGGCCTGCTGGAGAATTTATTCCTGGTTGACTGAAGAATATTGACTTTACTTGGCCTATCTGTCAATTTCTACCATTGATGGAAATATTTGGTCATTGGTTTGCGTGGGCGAGGCGAATGGCCATTTACTGATATTTCCCTATTAAAAATTTAATCCTTCCAAGCCCATAAATAGATTAGAAAGACGGAAGAATGGATCGTTGACGGTTGTAAGAGAAGTGTGATCAATGGATCCGACCGACGGAAGAATGGATCCTTGACGGTTGTAAGAGAAGTGTGATCACTGGATCTGACTGACAGAAGAATGGATCATTGATGATTATCGGTAAATGGAATAAGAAATCTTTGTGTAATTTCTATTGTTCCGAGGTGGAACTGCCGATCACTAACGCCCGTCTGACTGTGTGTATTAGCAGTTCAGTTCACGCCCCGATCGAAACGTGATCTATACAACTCTTCATTAAATCTCCATTTGGTTCTCAGTTAATTAAGCAGCTTGCTGATTGGCTAAGAAGAGTGAAGGGACCTGATCGGAGGAATACAGTCCAAAGGAAAGAGAAGAACTTGGTTTTAAAATCAGCAAGCTAGTGCGCTCAGATTCAATTGACCCTAATTCATCCATGTCCGAATACTGGCTGGAAAACTGCGCAAGGAGAGAGAGTGTGGGGTGTTCTGGAGGGCAGGACCATGAGGGGTGAGTGTAGGGGGTGGGGATCCTGTGTGGGGTGGAGCCAAGAGTTGGGGTGGGGGAAGAGGGGGCGGGGCCAATCCAACTGGTCAATCAAGTTGGGTCAGCTTGGACGTCTAGCTGGTGCCGAATTACGGACATCGACTCCCATATGGGTAAGTCCCTATTGGCCCTGCCCCCTCAGAAGCCACGCCACCCATCCTCATCCTCACCCCCATCCATGCCCCTCCCCTCACACTCGCCTTTGGCTCCGCCCCCTCAGAACCTCACACTTCCCCTTCCACCTGCCCACTCAGATCCCCGCCCCAAACGCCTCTCAGTCCCTGGGCCCGCCCCTGCACTCACCCCTCTTGGCTCTGCCCCCTTTGAGGGCCCCGGCCCCGCTCAGGACCCTGCCGGCCAATTTCTTGCGGAAATTCTCCTCCTCTGTCCTGCGGTCCCGTCCGGGGCAGGCGCAGACTCGAACCTCGAAGCATCGGCGGCCCAGGAGCTGCCCACTACGCCGGGAGGGCAGAGAATGGACATTAGACACGGACAGGAACCCAGGACTCCTGGCTCCCAGCCCCCCACCCCTCCCCCCATTCTCACTCGCCTCCCAGAGCTGGGGATAGAACCCAGGAGTCCTGGCTCCGAGATCCCCCTGCTCTAACCCACCAGCCCCCACTCCCCTCCCAGAGCCGGGGAGAGAACCCAGGAGTCCTGGCTCCCAGCACCCCTGCTCTAACCCACCAGCCCCCACTCCCCTCCCAGAGCTGGGGAGAGAACCCAGGAGTTCTGGCTCCAGCCCCCCCTGCTCTAACCCACCAGCCCCCACCCCCCTCCCAGAGCCGGGGAGAGAACCCAGGAGTCCTGGCTCCCAGCCCCCACTGCTCTAACCACCAGCCCCCACTCCCCTCCCAGAGCCGGGGAGAGAACCCAGGAGTCCTGGCTCCCAGCCCCCCCTGCTCTAACCCACCAGCCCCCACTCCCCTCCCAGAGCTGGGGACAGAACCCAGGAGTCCTGGCTCCCAGCCCCCCCTGCTCTAACACCCCAGCCCCTGCTCCCCTCCTGGAGCCAGGAGTCCTGGCTCCCAACCAAACAGCTCCCCAATGCCTCATGGCTGATTGGGGGTGCACAGGTTGTGGGGGATGGTTGTGGGGGTGCTGGTCCCCCAGGGGAGGCAGCTCCAGCCCTGGCAGGGGGCTACAAGGCAGGGGGCCCAGGGAGGGCTGGGCGGCGGGGAGGAGACACTTACTGCCTGCCCTCCAGAGTGATGATGGCCAGGATGGGGCGCCGGTTCATGCCCCCCATGCACGAACTGTTACACATGAAGTTATACAGCACGGTGGTGCAGTCTGACCCCACCTGCAGGGCAGAGAGGGAATTACAATGATCACGGGGGCCCTAGAGGGGACAGGCCGGGGCCCTAGAGGGGACAGGCCCCTGCCCCATTCCCCCCCTCCCTCCCCCCGAGTCCCCACCCTGGTGGCAGATGGGAGCTGGTGCCCCCTAGAGGGGATAGGCCCCTGCCCCATTCCCCACCCCCCTGAGCCAGCCAGTCCCTGCCCTGGGGCCGGATGGGAGCCGGCGACCCCTAGAGGGGACAGGCCCCGTGTCCCAGTACCTGGGGCGTCTCATAGGGCACCGTGACACTCTGGCGCTTGGTGTTTTCGTCGTCGTAGTAATGCGCCTGCTGGTTCCCCTCGATCCGGATCAGGTGGCGGGCCGGGGCGACCCCTGTCACAAGAGACGAGGGGGCAGCTCAAGGGGAGACACCTCTGGGCCCCCATCTCCCCACCGCCCCAACATCCAGCCTTCTTCTCCGGCAGATCAGAGCCCCCTCTCCCCCTGCCCCAGTATTCCCCATCCCAAGATCCCTCCAGCTGGGTTTCAGACACACACACACGCCCCTGCATCAGGGAGTTCCACAGGTTGCCACCCCCCCAAGCCACGCCCCTCACCGTCGCGGTACTCCTCGCAGCGTTCGTGGTGGGGGCAGCGTCTCACCACCTCGGCCACGTGCTCCGATTTCTTGTAGACGGCTGTGGCCCGGACGACGGAGCCGGGCGGGGGCTGGCTGGCCATCTTGATCTGCACAGGGCAGGTCTTCGCCAGCTGGCAGTAGAGCTTGTTCAGCTCCAAGGAGTACTGCGGGGGTACGGAGACAGGGGTCAGCAGGGGGCGCTCTCCCCTGGCAGGCAGGGCTGGTCCCAGGGTGGCACTAGGGGGCGCTGTGGGGCTGGGAGTGGGGTTGGGGGCTCAGCAGGGAGCGCTCTCCCCTGGCAGGTGGGGCTGGTCCCAGGGCGGCGCTAGGGGGCTCTGGGGGGCAGGGAGTGGGGCGGGGGGGGGGCTCAGCAGGGAGCGCTCTCCCCTGGCAGGCGGGGCTGGTCCCAGGGCGGCGCTAGGGGGCGCTGTGGGGCAGGGAGCGGGGGGCTCAGCAGGGAGCGCTCTCCCCTGGCAGGTGGGGCTGGTCCCAGGGGGGCGCTAGGGGGCTCTGGGGGGCAGGGAGTGGGGCGGGGGGGGGGGCTCAGCAGGGAGCGCTCTCCCCTGGCAGGCGGGGCTGGTCCCAGGGCGGCGCTAGGGGGCGCTGTGGGGCAGGGAGCGGGGCGGGGGGCTCAGCAGGGAGCGCTCTCCCCTGGCAGGTGGGGCTGGTCCCAGGGCGGCGCTAGGGGGCTCTGGGGGGCAGGGAGTGGGGCGGGGGGGGGGCTCAGCAGGGAGCGCTCTCCCCTGGCAGGCGGGGCTGGTCCCAGGGCGGCGCTAGGGGGCTCTGGGGAGCGGGGGGGGGCTCAGCAGGGGGCGCTCTCCCCTGGCAGGCTGGCCTGGCCCCAGGGCGGTGCTAGGGGTGCTGTGGGGCAGGGAGCGGGACGGGGGGCAGCAGGAGGCGCTTTACCCTGGCAGGCAGGGCTGGCCTCAGGGCAGCACTAGGGGGCGCTGTAGGGCAGCGCTAGGGGGCTCAGTTGTGTTGCTTGCCCCAGTCCTCCCTGAAATATCCCCTCCCCCCTCCCTACCCCCCTGGTCCATACGGTGCAGGTGACGGACTTGGCGGTCCCCGACTGCTGGAAGACCAGCTCGAATCCGTGCTCCCCAGCGTAGTCCTCGGTGGAGGGGACGGTGGAAGAGGTGGGGGGCGGCTCTGGGGCCGGGCCGGGGAGCTCCCAGCCCCCGTCGCTGCCCCCAGCCTGTGAGAGCAGGAGGGAGGGGTCCCCCGAGCCAGACAGGCCCAGGGCCAGGCCCAGGGCCAGGTCCGGGTCTGGGTCCGGCAGGCTCTGTGGGGGAGACATGGCGAGCCAAGGGTTAATGCCGCAGACCAGACCCCCCCCACCGCAACCGACCTCAGCCGCCCCCAGAATCCACCGCCCCCACCCCATGGATCCAGCCAGCCCCACGGCCTCCCTGCCCCCGCCCCCAGCCCCTCCCCATACCCCACATCCCACTGCACCTCTAGTCCCTCCACCCCCCCCCCCCCCAAAAAAAAAGTCCACCCTGCTGGGTTAGAGCGGGGGGGTGGGAGCCTGGACTCCTGGGTTCTCTTCCCGGCTCTGGGAGGGGAGCGGGGTGGGGGTTTGGGAGCCAGGACTCCTGGGTTCTCTCCCCGGCTCGGGGAGGGATGTGGAGGCTGGTGGGTTAGAGCAGGGGGGGTGGGAGCCTGGACTCCTGGGTTCTCTCCCCGGCTCTGGGAGGGGAGTGGGGGCTGGTGGTTAGAGCTGGGGGGGCGGCTGGGAGCCAGGACTCCTGGGTTCTATCTCCAGCTCTGGGAAGGGAGTGTGGCAAAGTGGGTGGCGTGGGGGCATGGCTGAGAGACAGGACTCCTGGGTTCTATTCCCCACTAGCCCTCTGCACTTACAGACAGCCGCTGGCTCTCCGTTGCGGTGGAATCCGCGTTCGTGGGATACCAGCTATTGAAAGAGACAGGAAAGGTAAAGATGAAGGGGGCTGTCCCTCCACCACCATGCAAGGTAAACCCTGCTCTGCTCTGCCCTGCCCCTCTCTGAGCGCACCACCTTTAAATTACAAGGGGTTTGAGGGGACAGGTCAGGACAGGTGCTGAGAAGGGAAAGGGGGAGGATTATGCCTGGGAAGGGTGGGTGAAGCCCGGGGGGGCGGGGGGGGGGGCTAGCCATCTGGGTGGAGGGGGCAGGGACGAGGGGGTCCCCCCGATACTTACATATTGCTCCAGAAATCAGAGAAGCTCTCCTGGCTCAGGGGCGGCTCTAGCCCGGGGTCCAACATCGGCTCCATTCCAGCTGTTCCCTAGAGGTAGGGTGACAATCAGAGAGAAGGGTTAAGGTGAAATTAGAGATAAGCTGTAACGATGCTGGTTCTGGCGGGACCCAACTGAGAGTGCCAATTCAGGAAAGACTGCTTAAAACAGGGCAGTTACAGCCCAAGGCTGGGGTTTCTCCACCTCTAAGGCAAACCAAACCAGCCAGCCAAAGAGGACTTTGGTCTCACCCCACTGGCTAATCACACGTCACACAAGCAATTCCCTCAGACACTCCAGTTTCCCAGTATCACCACCAGTGCCACTCGTTATGGGGACAAATGGTTATGAAAACCAATACCCAAGTAAAAGAAAAAGGTTCTCCCGATCCCAAAGGACCAAGCCCCAGACCCAGGTCAATATACAAATCAGATCTTATCCACAAATCACGCTGTTGCCGATCCTTTAGAATCTAAAATCTAAAGGTTTATTCATAAAAGGAAAAAGATAGAGATGAGAGCTAGAATTGGTTAAATGGAATCAATTACATCCAGTAATGACAAAGTTCTTGGTTCAGGCTTGTAGCAGTGATGGAATAAGTTGCAGGTTCAAATCAAGTCTCTGGAACAACCCCAGCTGGGATAGGTCCTCAGTCCTTTGTTCAGAGCTTCAGTTTGTAGCAAAGTCCCTCCAGAGGTATGAAGCACGATTGAAGAACAGATGGAGTCTGTCAGGAATCAGCCTTTTATAGTCTTTTGCAGGTGTAAGAACACCTCTTTGTTCTTACTGTGGAAAATTACAGCAAGATGGAGTCTGGAGTCACATGGGCAAGTCCCTGCATACTTTGCTGAGTCTCAAGGCGTATCTGCCTTTCTCAATGGGTCAGTTGTGTAGAAGCTGATGGTCCTTAATGGGCCATCAAGCAGGCTAGGCAGAGCTAATCCCAGCTTGTCTGGGATGTCTCCCAGGGCTGCCCAGAGGATTCAGGGGGCCTGGTGCAAAGCAATTTCGGGGCCTCCTTCCATTTTCTCGTGGGGTCCCCCCGTAGGGCCCGGGGCAAATTGCCCCACTTGCCCCACCCTCTGGGCAGCCCTGATGTCTCCCAGAAGCATAGCATAAGTTTGAAATACAGTCTAGAGCCAATATTCATAACTTCAACTACAAAATTGATACACACATAATCATAGCCAGCCAACCATAACCTTGTCTTAGACACCTCATTTGACCCCCTTTATACCAGATTTGGTGCCACTACAGGACCTTGGTTGCAACCATGTTCTATACGGTCCCAGTTTATGTCAATAACGTCACACCCCCAATGCAAAATTGATGCAGGAAGGGATGACACAAATATCACTGACTGCATCCCAAGAGCTCCCCATCCTGGGTTCTGTCTCACTACAGCTAGTATTGGGTTAGAAGCTGTGACGAACTGGGCCTGTTCTCACGGTGGTCTGTGAATGCTGACAGGGGAGTGTGCTGGGATAGTCTGCATTGCAGGATGGGATCTGCCCGAGGGCGCCCGAGGGCGCATACCTGAGTGTGTAACATGAGAACCCAGGAAGGGGTTGAAGGGGAGGTGACTCCTTAGCCCGGAAAACTGAACAAAGGCTGTGGGAGGGGTCGCAAAAGGAGAGTGCTGGAAGCAGGCTAGAAGGAGGCTGGAGAGATGGCTGGGAGGCAGAGATGGCTCTGACCCCCCAAAGGGGGGTGGGCTGGCATGCCCTGGGACCCCAAGCTGGACCTAACTGAGGGGGGCCCTGTTGTCTGTGCCTGCAAGACCTGTCTTGGACTGTATTCCTGTCATCCAAATAAACCTTCTGCTTTACTGGCTGGCTGAAAGTCATGGTGAATCGCAGGAAGCCGGGGGTGCAGGGCCCTGAGTCCCCCAATACTCCGCAACAACTGGTGGCAGCGGTGGGATCTACTGCACCCCGTGGATGGCGCTTCCTGCAGTAAGTGACTGGGGAGCAGTAAAACAAAGGGGGATTGACGGGGACCAGGCGCGCTGAAGAGTGAGAAAGAGACGGTTATTACCCCTGGGAGTGTGTGACCAGCGAGAAGAACTTTTGCAGTAACAGGGTCCCCCAAGGGGATCGCAGCGAGTGGTCCCAGGGGCGGAGGAGTCTGCAGCTCGACCCCGGCAGAGAGGTGGTGACCTCGAGAAGGGCTGGCACACTAGGGGGCCCCCTGGGAACTGTGGGGAGCTGTAAGCACACAGGCCGGTGAGTGGCCAGCAGGAAGATGTATGCCAAGCGGCTTAAGAGCGACCTGGTGGAGCTGTGCAAGCAGAGGCGGCTGCGCATTGGGAGGCTCACCAAAGAACAGCTCATTGCCCAGCTGAAGGCAGAAGATCGCGCGAATGAACTGATCCCTGGGTCTCAGGGAAGCAGCCTGGCAAATGCAGCGCAGGCACCAGTGTTTGTCCCAGCTGGAAGTGGTCAGCCGGCTGCTGAGGGCGTCCCAAGACCCCTCCTTCCTATGCCTAGGGGAAGGGTGGGGAGGAGCCCAGCAAATACTGAAGGCGCCGTGGCCCCCCCGGCCAGCAGGGGGTCCCCCCGGCGAAGCTCGCCGGCCAGCAGAGGATCCTCCCGGCGACGTTCGGCATCCGGGGAGCGGAATTGGCTGAAATGGGAGAAAAAGCTAAAACTGAGAGAGCTGAAGAATCGTAAACAACAGAGACAGCATAAACGGGAGAAGAAAGAGAAACAAAGACAGCATGAACGGGAGAAGAAAGAGAAACAAAGACAGGAAAATGAGAGACAGCGTCAGCATGACCTGGAACTGGCAAGATTGAAGGGCAGCGAACCCCCGGCTGCGGTGAGTGAGGGGGGACCCAGGACTGCACGGAGCTTTGATAAGTGCATCATGGCCCCATACAAGGAGGGGGAGGACATGGATGACTTCCTGAAGGCCTTTAAGACGGCCTGCGAGCTGCACCGGGTGGATCCCGCGGACAGACTCCGGGTCCTTACCCCCTTACTGGACCCCAAATCCGTGGCATTGTACCGCCAACTGGGAGAGGCAGAGAAAGGGGACTACGAACTATTCAAAAAGGCCCTGCTACGAGAGTTTGGGCTAACTCCTGAGATGTACCGGGAAAGGTTCCGGAGTCAAAATAAAACCCCTAAGATCTCATATCTGCAACTAGCCGCCCGCATGGGAAAATACGCCAGCAAGTGGGCTGGTGGGGCCCAGACGAAGGAGGACCTAATTAAACTGCTGGTACTGGAGCAACTGTATGAGCGGTGCCCATCCGACCTGAGGCTGTGGTTGGTGGACAGAAAGCCAGAAAACCCGCGACACGCCGGGCAGCTGGCTGATGAGTTTGTAAAGAGCCGGTCAGGGGGTGGCAGGAAGGAGTCCCAAAGGAGCAATCCCACCACAACGCAAAGAGAGAGTCACCATGGAACCTCCCCGTGGGAAAATACAGAAAAACCCCATCAGAGGGGAACATCCGGCATCAGGACCATCCGACCCACTCAAGGGGACCCATGGGACATGGGCTGCTACCACTGTGGCCAAAAGGGCCACATACGGGCCCAGTGCCCCAGGCTCAGGGACAGACTGAGCAGGCCGAACCCACAGAGGGTTGACTGGGTAGAGACCCAGCCTGGCGAGAGGCAGCATTCCCAGGGAAGGGGGGCTGGCAAAGTACCACCTGCTAAGGAGGGAGGAGAGCCCCAGGCCAGCTTCTCTGGGGGGCCAGATGCTCCGGATTCAAAGTTCTCCGTTTACAGGGTTGGCGCGGGGCTGTCCCTGCGGAGCGAGTGCCTTGTTCCCCTGGAGGTGGATGGGAAGGAAGTTTATGGTTACTGGGACACGGGCGCAGAGGTGACACTGGCCCGACCCGAGGTGGTGGCCCCAGATCGGGTGGTGCCCAACACCTTCCTAACCCTGACCGGGGTGGGCGGGACCCCATTCAAGGTTCCCGTAGCGAGGGTACACCTGAAATGGGGGGCCAAGGAGGGCCCCAAGGACGTGGGAGTGCACCACCATTTGCCCACTAAGGTGTTGATGGGGGGGGACCTAAAGGACTGGCCCAGCAGCCCCCAGACCGCCTTAGTTGTAACCCGCGGTCAGAGCCGGCGAGGGGCACTGCGCCCTGGCCTTGGGGGGGGTGCCTTGCCCGAGGCGCGGGACTCTAACCTGGTGGGGAGGGAACGCCCAGGAATGCGGCTCAGGGAGGCTGCAGCTTCGGACCCAGCGGGCGAGAAAGAGCAGGTGGCCATCCCCGTCCCAGCTGCTGAGTTCCAGGCCGAGTTGCAGAAAGATCCCTCCTTGCGGAAGATAAGGGACCTGGCCAACCTCAATGCGGTACAGACCAAGGGGCGAGGTGGCCGAAAAAGGTTCCTGTGGGAGAAGGGGTTCCTGTACCAAGAATGGGCTCCCCCAGGGAAAATGGAGTCAGGGGGGATCAGGAGGCAGCTGGTGGTACCCCAGAAGTATCGCCGCCAGCTGCTGTGCCGGGCCCATGACATTCCCCTCGCAGGGCACCAGGGAACCTGGCGTACCCAGCAGAGGCTGCTACGGAGCTTTTACTGGCCTGGGGTCTTTGCTACTGTCCGACAGTACTGCGGATCCTGTGACCCCTGTCAGAGGGGGAGGAAGGCCTGGGACAAGGGGAAAACAGCTTTAGAACCCTTGCCCAGCATAGAGGAGCCTTTTCGGAGGGTGGCCAAGGTAAAAAGGGCGGCTCTAAACCAAGAGAGCCCAAAGCACAGACCTCCAAACTGGAGCGCTGGGAGAAAACCACAGCCCAGTTGAAGCCCCAGAGGTATGGGGGTGGGAAAAGGGCGCAGGCCGCATAAACCTTCCCACATGCGAACTGCAAGTGCCATCAAGCAACCCCAACCTAAGGGGGAGCGTGAAACTGGAGGGGCCTGGTGTAATTCTCACCAAGAAATGGGAGGGATGCGGGGGCATCCATGGAAACGGGGGTAGGTTCAAACTTCCCCGGGTCACTGGCTAAAGTGACCCTGCTCAGTTCGGTCTCAAAGGGGGGAGAGATGTGACGAACTGGGCCTGTTCTCACGGTGGTCTGTGAATGCTGACAGGGGAGTGTGCTGGGATAGTCTGCATTGCAGGATGGGATCTGCCCGAGGGCGCCCGAGGGCGCATACCTGAGTGTGTAACATGAAAACCCAGGAAGGGGTTGAAGGGGAGGTGACTCCTTAGCCCGGAAAACTGAACAAAGGCTGTGGGAGGGGTCGCAAAAGGAGAGTGCTGGAAGCAGGCTAGAAGGAGGCTGGAGAAATGGCTGGGAGGCAGAGATGGCTCTGACCCCCCAAAGGGGGGTGGGCTGGCATGCCCTGGGACCCCAAGCTGGACCTAACTGAGGGGGGCCCTGTTGTCTGTGCCTGCAAGACCTGTCTTGGACTGTATTCCTGTCATCCAAATAAACCTTCTGCTTTACTGGCTGGCTGAAAGTCATGGTGAATCGCAGGAAGCCGGGGGTGCAGGGCCCTGAGTCCCCCAATACTCCGCAACAGAAGCCGTACCAGCATATAACAGAAATGGTTCATCAAAGTCATGTTCAATAACATGACTGAATCTCTTTACAAACTCAAGGTAAAACTTGGTTAGAACAATAGTGGATTGGATCTGCTCTGGCAGCATGGTTCCTGTATGTCTCATGTGATCTCGCCAAGAGCTAAAGCAAACAGCTACTTTGTCCATACAAGCTCTGGCCAATGTTTGGAACCCAATTAACATCAAATCAATGCAGATATTAATGTTGTTCATAGTATAGGAATGTTGGCATTTAGCCGTGAAAGCAATCTGGTAGTAGCGTGCCTCAGTTTCCCTTTTCCATACAGCACATTAGCTCTGGAATGTCTTTTCCCCTGTGAAAAGTTCCAGTACTGTTTACAGGCACTAACTGTGAAACATCCATATAACAAGGCCTTTTAACATAACGTGTGTTCTCATGTATTCCTTTTAACATGTTCAAAGGATTTTTCAAAAGATTAGGGCTAGCTCAGTGGTTTGCGCATTGGCCTGTTAAACCCAGGGTTGTGAGCTCAATCTTTGAGGGGGCCGTTTAGGGATCTGGGGCAAAAAAAAATAGTTGGGGATTGGTCCTGCTTTGAGCAGGGGGTTGGACTAGATACCTCCTGAGGTCCCTTCCAACCCTGATCTTCTAGGATTTGTACATTTTTACAGTTCTTGGTAATAGCAACACATTAGTTACAAAAATTACCATTAGCAATAACAACAAATTCATTGCAAGTGTCCATCTACAATCATGTTTGTTATGCCACACTTTTGGCTCAATACCATTGGAATTTGGGCATTTTAGGGTTAATCCTGTGGCTTCCCTTTGCAAAATTCAGTTTTCTCTTTCCTCCTTGTCCTGCAGGATCAAACCCTGATTTCTCTTCCTCAACAGAATTCACTGCTTTCTGTGCCCTTCTTCTCCCAGTCAGCCATGTGATGTTCATCAACACAGACAGGAGCCACTTCACCAGTTTTCAGATCCTTAACGGTTACCACTTCCAAGGCTGGACTCTGTCCTAAAGAGATACCGTCCTTTTTCACCAACAAGCTAGACTCAAAGTTCTGTTGTCCTTCCCTTCCACATGGAGTTAGATGTTAAGTTCACAAGTCATATCCAACGTGTCTAGAGATGAACGTACACCTGCCATCCCTTGCATTCTCCAGAGATTAACTGCATAGCCGTCCTGCTGTGCAGACTCAGATACCCCATCTTCCCTCTGAACCCGAGACGCAGACTGTTCACTCCCAGAATCAGCATGGAGACATTTCTCTCTCAACACCCTTGTCTCCCCAACAAGCTGGCCAAACCCAGCCACTTGGTCATCGAGCTGTTCAACTTTTACTCCACCTGAGACCTTCTCAAAGTTATTCTTTCAAAAGGAAAGTCAGTGGATCCATTCACCACGGAAAATTTCTGGCGGTTAGGAACTGAAACTTCCTTGATTGAGTCACTTTCACACCCTTCAGCTGTAGCAAATTGCTTGCAAAGACCCTCATGAGGGTTTCTTTCCCCAGGAACTTCTTTACGTAACAATTTAACTGTTACAGAACCTTTGACCTTACCCTCTTCATGTAGGGCTTGCTCGAAAGCAGTGGGTCCCAAACTTTAACAACCTGTGAACCCCTTTCACTAAAATGGCAAGTCTCGCGAACCCCCTCCTAGAAATGAATATTTCCAGGGATTTTCTCCTTTGCTGGAGTATAAATTATAAAAGCCGTGATCTTGGAAATACAACATTTGTTTTCATGACATGCCTATTACACATGATTTATTATTAATTATTATTTATCATTAGAGTATTTTTATTACATTATGAAAACGGCAACACTGTTTAAGTGTTGGGCGTTGGGCTGTATAAGTAGGGGCATTGCCAGCAGATCGAGGGACGTGATCATTCCCCTCTATTCGACATTGGTGAGGCCTCATCTGGAGTACTGTGTCCAGTTTTGGGCCCCACACTACAAGAAGGATGTGGAAAAATTGGAAAGAGTCCAGCGGAGGGCAACAAAAATGATTAGGGGGCTGGAGCACATGACTTATGAGGAGAGGCTGAGGGAACTGGGATTGTTTAGTCTGCAGAAGAGAAGAGTGAGGGGGAATTTGACAGCTGCTTTCAACTACCTGAAGGGGGGTTCCAAAGAAGATGGATCTAGACTGTTCTCAGTGGTGGCAGATGACAGAACAAGGAGTAATGTTCTCAAGTTGCAGTGGGGGAGGTGTAGGTTGGATATTAGGAAACACTATTTCACTAGGAGGGTGGTGAAGCACTGGAATGGGTTCCCTAGGGAGGTGGTGGAATCTCCTTCCTTGGAGGTTTTTAAGGCCCGGCTTGACAAAGCCCTGGCTGGGATGATTTAGTTGGGGATTGGTCCTGCTTTGAGCAGGGGGTTGGACTAGATACCTCCTGAGGTCCCTTCCAACCCTGATCTTCTATGATTCTAACACTCTTCCAAAATCTCACTTTTGTAGCTTGTATCACTTTGAATAAGCCTGTTATAAGAGAAGGCTCCTATGTTTCATCAAGGAGTATCAGATGTGAGACAGCAGGAAGGTATTTAAGAAGCCAACTCAAAGAGCTCCTCCTACACAAGCATTCAGGTCTTGAGCAGTCCAGGCAAACAATTAGGGTGACCAGACATCACGTGTGAAAAATCGGGACTGGGGTGAGGGGGTAATAGGAGCCTATATAAGAAAAAGACCCCAAAATTGGGACTGTCCCTATAAAATCGGGACATCTGGTCACCCTACAAACAACGCACGTTACAACAAAGCTTAAACTTGTTCTTCATAATAATTTTAAAAACAAGACTAGCTGCCTATTTAATTTTAAAAACAGCAAAAAAATGTCCACCTCCCTTTCCATTTCTCATAGGAGTCTTGACGTTTAAATCTCCTCAGGGTGATAGGTATGCTTGCTGGGTGATCGATCTGCTTAGCTCTTGGGAGCTGCTGGCCCCGTGCTGCCCAGGGTCCCTAGGGACACCTCTGGCCACCATTAGGGAATTTTTTCCCCGAGAACCCCCTGGAACATTTCGTGAACCCCAGTTTGGGAACCACTGCTCGAAAGGAACATTTTCCTGAGCAACAACAGACTCTTTCTGCGTCTCACTTGTTAGGATATAGATATCTAGGCCTGTCTGCAAAGGCCTATACTTTAAAAATGTAGGTGTATTCTGATCACTAAGCTAGTTAGAGGTATAAAAGAAAGAATAAAAAAATCACTGTCTGCCGGTGTCAGGGCCTTCTCCCACTGTGACAGCCTGAGGCCTGGTTCTTAGGCTAAGGCCTTCGGCTAAGCAGCAGAGGCAGCCATAAGCTGGGAAATGTACAGTCACATCCCAAACTGGTCCCATGGAAATAAGGGGCTATTGGGCTGTTAGGAATCCAATCCTGTCCTGATATTCCCATCACCTCCAGAGAAAGGGAAGAGCCTAGAAGTTGTAAAAGGAAACTTAGTGTGATAGCATCCTGTCTGGCAAGAACTCCCTTCTCAATAGCTGGGATGTGAAATCCTCATTTCTGTGTTGTTCTATCACTGTAGTCTCCACTTCCATATTGTTTGTCTGGTTCTGTGATTGTTTCTGTTTGCTGTATAATTAATTGTGTTGCATGTAAACCAATTAAGGGGGTGGGATATAATTGGTTAAATAACCATGTTACAATGTGTCAGGATTGGTTAGTTACATTTCAGTAAAATGATTGGTTAAGGTATAGCTAAGCAGAACTCATGTTTTACTATATAGTCTGCAGTCAATCAGGAAGTAAGGGGATGGGGGAAATGGGAACGGGGATGGGGGAATCATGTTTTGCTAAGGGGGGAATGGGAACAGGGAATGGGAGCAGGGACGGCTCTGCAGTGTCAGAGCTGGGAAGGGGGACACTGAGGAAGGAAACTGGAATCATGCTTGCTGGAAGTTCACCCCAATAAACATCGCATTGTTTGCACCTCTGAACTTCGGGTATTGTTGCTCTCTGTTCATGCGAGAAGGACCAGGAAAGTGGAAGGGTGAAGGAATAAGCCCCCTACCTTACTCACATTCATGATTACCTTTGGCCCATCAGGCGGATTTCTCCACAATCCCCTTTCAGGCAAACCCATAGACCTTGTAGATAAAAGGTTAGAAACATTCTCCTTCCCTTTCCCACACACAAGTTCAGGAATCCTATCCTTCTTGCTGCAAGTTGTCAAACTGTTAGTAGGCAACACAATCAAATCACCTTTCTGCTGTCCTTGTGCCCTGGCTAGGGTATCACCCTGATCAGACAGAGTTGCTACACCCTTTCTTAACAACACACTAGCCACAGGCGAAAGACAAGCACCAGAATTGTCTGGTCTCTGGGATTTTGCTAAGACTCTAACTGATGCAACTAGTCACAGTGCCATTCTCCCCAGCAGACACAAACTTAGGATCAGTCACTTCCTGGGCTTTCGTTGAATCCAGAACCAACTCTGAGACAACTGCACAACCCTCAACCATCATAGGCTGAAAGGCACCTTCTGTCTGCTCCACAGACAAAGAACTGGAGACACCTTCTCCTTCACCAGGCACACAGCATGGGATCTCATTTCCCTTGTCCCAGCACACAGGGCTGTTCACAGACAACTGCTTGGAGACAGAGGTAGCTTCTTCCATAGGCAATACCCCGACAGACACGCACAATTCTCCACACAGGTAACAGGAAAGGGATAGGGACACTCATCTTCCACTCTCCTTGCCTTCCCAAACTGCTGACTAGACAAAGCCATCAGCTCACAAGGCGGCAAAGGCACAAAATGAGCTCAAACTAGCTACGGGAATAAAGGGCAACAAGAAGACTTTTTATCTATACATTAGAAGCAAGAGGAAGACCAAGGACCGGGTAGGCCCACTGCTTAGTGAAGAGGGAGAAACAGTAACAGGAAACTTGGAAATGGCAGAGACTTCTTTGTTTCAGTCTTCACGAGAAGTCTGAAGGAATGCCTAACTTAGTGAATGCTAATGGGAAGGGGGGAGGTTTAGAAGATAAAATAAAAAAAGAACAAGTTAAAAATCACTTAGAAAAGTTAGATGCTTGCAAGTCACCCGGGCCTGATGAAATTCATCCTAGAATACTCAAGGAGCTAATAGAGGAGGTATCTGAGCCTCTAGCTATTATCTTTGGAAAATCATAGGAGACGGGAGAGATTCCAGAAGACTGGAAAAGGGCAAATATAGTGCCCATCTATAAAAAGGGAAATAAAAACAACCCAGGAAACTACAGACCAGTTAGTTTAACTTCTGTGCCAGGGAAGATAATGGAGCAAGTAATTAAGGAAATCATCTGCAAACACTTGGAAGGTGGAAAGGTGATAGGGAACAGCCAGCATGGATTTGTAAAGAACAAATCATGTCAAACCAATCTGATAGCTTTCTTTGATAGGATAAGGGAGAAGCGGTGGATGTGGTATACCTAGACTTTAGTAAGGCATTTGATACGGTCTCGCATGATTTTCTTATCGATAAACTAGGCAAATACAACTTAGATGGGGCTACTATAAGGTGGGTGCATAACTGGCTGGATAAGGTGCCACAAGTACTCCTGTTCTTTTTGTATTCAGAGAGTAGTTATTAATGGTCCCCAATCCTGCTGGAAAGATATAACAAGTGGGGTTCTGTTTTGGGACCAGCTCTGTTCAATATCTTCATCAATGACTTAGATATTGGCATGGAAAGTATGCTTATTAAGTTTAAATAAATAAATTAAATTAATGGAGATATCCTATCTCCTAGAACTGGAAGGGACCTTGAAAGGTCATTGAGTCCAGCCCCCTGCCTTCACTAGCAGGACCAAGTACTGATTTTTGCCCCAGATCCCCAAGTGGCCCCCTCAAGGATTGAACTCACAACCCTGGGTTTAGCAGGCCAATGCTCAAACCACTGAGCTATCCCTCCCCCCCATCATTTGGTTTGCAGATGATACCAAACTGGGAGGGATTGCAACTGCTTTGGAGGACAGGGTCATAATTCAAAATGATCTGGACAAATTGGAGAAATGGTCTGAGCTAAACAGGATGAAGTTTAACAAAGACAAATGCAAAATGCTCCACTTAGGAAGGAGTATGGCAGAAAGGGATCTAGGGGTTATAGTGGACCACAAGCTAAATATGAGTCAGCAGTGTGATGCTGTTGCAAAAAAAAAAAAAAAAAAAAAAAAAGAAAACATGATTCTGGGATGTATTAACAGGTGTGTTGTGAGCAAGACATGAGAAGTCATTCTTCCGCTCTACTCTGCTCTGGTTAGGCCTCAGCTGGAGTATTGTGTCCAGTTCTGGGCACCGCATTTCAAGAAAGATGTGGAGAAATTGGAGAGGGTCCAGAGAAGAGCAACAAGAATGATTAAAGGTCTTGAGAACATGACCTATGAAGGAAGGCTGAAAGAACTGGGTTTGTTTAGTTTGGAAAAGAGAAGACTGAGGGGGGACATGATAGCAGTTTTCAGGTATCTAAAAGGGTGTCATAAGGAGGAGGGAGAAAGAAGCAATAGACTTAAACTGCAGCAAGGGAGGTCTAGGTTGGACATTAGGAAAAAGTTCCTAACTGTCAGGGTGGTTAAACACTGGAATAAATTGCCTAGGGAGGTTGTGGAATCTCCATGTCTGGAGATATTTAAGAGTACGTTAGATAAATGTCTATCAGGGATGGTCTAGACAGTATTTGGTCCTGCCACAAGGGCACGGGACTGGACTCGATGACCTCTCAAGGTCCCTTCCAGTCCTAGAGTCTATGAAGCTAGGCTCATCCAAACTTTCCCTGCCCTCCTCTCTCTTGTCCCAGGACACAGGGCTGGTTACAGACAAATACTGGGATATTTTGGCAGCTTCTTTACCAGGCACATGGCCACTCCCGATAGAGAAACTGCTGCTCTTCTCACTACCCTGAGCTACTTCGAGCAAATCATAGTTACCCTTTCCAGGTTCACTTTTACAAGCTTTACTAGCCACCAATCCATCATCCATCCAAAATCTCCCCTTTCCTTCCTCAGCTACGGCTTCCACCTGACCATCCACTTTAATCTGCTCCTGAGAAACATTGTCCTGATCCATGAAAACTTTCTGTGCTTTATCTACTTCCAGATTCACTTCTGAGACAGACATTCAGACACTTCATTCACAGACAAACAGCTCTTCTCCTCAGACAAACCTTCGGAGCCACCCTCCCCAGGCAAATCATTGCCCACAACAGACACAGGTTCAAGATCATTCCTGTCCTGTGACTGGCTACCTGGACTGAACGAAGCTTTAACATCGTCCCCAATCAAAAGATCCTTAGGGAATAACTTCCTTACCCCAGCTATAACTTCATGTTCAGCAGCATTCCAGTCGAGGTGGATTCTGGGTGAAGGCACGCATACAGCAAACTCAGAGAGTGTTGGTCATGCTCAAGTTGCAGTTTTACTTGCTGCGTTTTGCATTCCAATTGCTTCTGCAGCCTCAGGTAAGGGCCGTGCTCCTGCCTTCTGATCACTGGCCCATTAACAGATCTCTCCGTTCTTGATTTGTAGCTTTCTAAAGCGTATCCCCTTTTCTGAACACAAAGCTTTCAGGGCTTTTTTGCCAAGGCCCTCATAGGCTCTCTGCTCACCCACTGCAGCCGCTCTTTAACCAACCAAACTCTCAATCCCAAAATTCAAATTTGGGTAACGTGGGGTTCTGACCCAACGCTTAATTGACCTGGTTCTGTGGATCCAAGCACGACTACGCCACTGTGACAATGCGGTTCTGGCGGGACCCAACTGAGAGTGCCAACTCAGGACAAATTGCTCAAACAGGGCAGTTACAGCCCAAGGCTGGGGTTTTTCCACCTCTAAGGCAAACCAAACCAGCCAGACTAAGGGGACTTCGGTCTCACCCCACTGGCTAACCGCAAGTCTCACAAGCAATCTCCTTAACACTCCAGTTTCCCAGTATCACCACCAGTACCACTCGTTATGGGGACAAATGGTTATGAAAACCAATACCCCAGTAAAAGAAAAAAAGGTTCTCTCAATCCCAAAGGACCAAGCCCCAGACCCAGGTCAATATACAGATCAGATCTTACCCACAAATCACACTGTTGCCGATCCTTTAGAATCTAAAATCTAAAGGTTTATCATAAAAGGAAAAAGATAGAGATGAGAGTTAGAATTGGTTAAATGGAATCAATTACATCCAGTATGGCAAAGTTCTTGGTTCAGGCTTGTAGCAGTGATAGAATAAACTGCAGGTTCAAATCAAGTCTCTGGAACATCCCCAGCTGGGATGGGTCCTCAGTCCTTTGTTCAAAGCTTCAGTTTGTAGCAAAGTTCCTCCAGAGGTAAGAAGCAGGATTGAAGACAAGATGGAGATGAGACATCAGCCTTTTATAGTCTTTGCAGGTGTAAGAACATCTCTTTGTCCTTACTGTGGAAAATTACAGCAAAATGGAGTCTGGAGTCCTACTTTGCTGAGTTACAAGGCGTATCTGCCTTTTCTCAATGGGTCAATTGTGTAGAAGCTGATGGTCCTTAATGGGCCATCAAGCAGGCTAGGCAGAGCTAACACCAACTTGTCTGGGATGTTTCCCAGAAGCATAGCATAAGTTTGAAATACAGTCTAGAGCCAATATTCATAACTTCAACTACAAAACTGATACACACATATAGACAACATAATTATAACCAGCCAACCATAACCTTGTCTTAGACACCTCATTTGACCCCCTTTATACAAGATTTGGTGCCACTACAGGACCTTGGTTGCAACCATGTTCTATACGGTCCCAGTTCAAGTTAATAACGTGACATAAGGGTTAAGGTGAAATTGAAGATTAGGGTTAGGATGAAATTAGAGATAAGGGTTAAGGTGAAATTAAAGATAAGGGTGAAATCAGAGATAAAGGTTAGGGTGAAATTGAAGGTTAGGGTTAAGATGAAATCAGAGATAAGGGTTAGGGTGAAGGTAAGGGAGGGGAGAGGGGTCAGGGTTTGGAGTGGAGTATATTCCTAGAGATATGAATCTGGCTGAATTAAACACACATTTTGTACACCTGGCTTCCCAAGTCGCTCTGTAGGCCAGCCCTGCCCCCCTCTCTATTTCCCGCTCTGCCAATCTCCCACCTGCAGCAGCATCATGCAGCCGTCCAGACCCATCGAGAAAAACTCCGCACGGCATCAGGCCCAGATCCCTGCAGGACCCCGCTTGGGACCCCACCCCCAATTCAAGCATGCTTCCACCGGGGGCGAGGTCTGTCTGCCAGGGAATGCTTCAGCCGTGTCCCGGGCGCGCTATTCATAATAGTCGCAGAGATTTTAACCCTTTCTCAACTGAAGCCCGTAGCGGCTAACGGGCCTACATCTGGGTCATCCCCCTTTCGGCACGACACCAGCCCTCTTCTGGAATTTCCCCAGCCCTGCAAGATTTATTATGTATTAACATCGGCGAGCCAGAGACCTCCCTCGGCCAACTCGCTGAGAACTCTTGGATACCAGTTATCCCGGCCTGCTGATTTAAAAATGTTGATTCCGGGTGGATGATGTTTAACATCAAATAACCTCCTTGGTTACTAACAGGCCAGAAAGTACCTCATCAGCCTCATGTGACACGGCTTCATCATCCTACTTCTTCCCAAACACAGAACACCAACGTTTATTGACCGCTTCCACCGTCTTTGCATCATTAACTGTTTTACTCCTTGCATCTAGTTTTACTCTTTGCATCTACAATTTCTTCTGCTCCTAATATATACTTTAAAAAACTTCTTATCGTCCTTCACCCTGCCAGCTTTTTTTCTCTGATGTCTTTAGCTTCCCTTATCAATTTTCTACACATCATACCTTCTAATTAATTGCAACCTATTTCCCCCCCTTTTTTCCCATTTGTACATTGCTTTTGTTTATTTCTAACGGCTGCATTCGTCACTGACCCAGGATGGGCATTTAGCCAAATTTATTTCTGTCTCCTGCTTGCAGCTTTTGTGGATTTTTAAAGAACTCCCAATTCTCAATCAAATTTTTCCTCGCAGCTCAGAATTTTCCTCCACTTTGGGAAATTAGCAACACTAAGTGTCTATCTTACTGATGAGAAGCGTCATGTTTCTCCATATCGAATGTAACCAGGTCACAAACATTGGTCCCTAGGCAACCACCAGTTTCCAGTCCAGAGATTAATTCATCTTTATTCATCATAGCGAAGTCCAAAATAGAGACGCCTCGTGATGGGTGCAATACTGCTTGTGTTAGAAAAATACCAGCTACTGGTTAGAGGAGGGGGGCTGGGAGCAAGGACTCCTGGGTTCTCTCCCCGGCTCTGGGAGGGGAGTGAGGTCTGGCGGTTAGAGTGGGGTTGGGGGTGGCCCCAGGGGACAGAAAGCTGCTAGGACGGGGGTGGTAAGTGACCCGGAGGGGCATTTGGGGACATATCCACAGGCGCCCCAGCCGGGGACTCTCAACATCCTCCCCCCCCACCAGGGGGTTGGCGCAGACCCAGGGAGCAGGTGGGGCCGCACACTGGGCTGGGAGAAGGGCCTGGGGGCTGGGCCTTTGTGCATGGGAACATGTGGAGGGGACCTGTGGGGTCACCCAGTCCCGTTTCCCTCCCCTCCCTTGCTCCTCCCCCTCGCTCCTCCTGTCCCACCACTCTTCCCTTTCCTGCCTGCCCCCCCACTTCCCTCTCCTCCATCCCCTTCCCTGCCTTCCCCGCACTCCTCCCTCCCCCACCTTCCCACCCTCTCCCTGCTTGTCCCCGCTCTTCCCTCACCCCACTGCCCCCCCACTCCTCCCTCCCTCTCCCCGCCTGTCTGCCCACTCCCCTTTCCGGCACCCTCCCCCTGCCTTTCCCCCCATTTCTCCCTTCCCCGCCTCTCCCCCCGACTCTTCCCTCCCTACCCTCTCTGCCTGTTCCCCCATTCCTCCCTCCCCCACCTCCCCACTCCTCCCTCTTCTGCCTGTCCCCCCAACTCCTCCCTCCCCACTTCTCCATGCCTGTCCCCCCACTCCTCCCTCCCTTGCCTGCTCTCCCACTCTTCCCTCCCCGCCTCCCACACCTGTCTCCCCACTCCTCCCTCTTCTGCCTGTCCCCCCAATCTTCCCATGCCTGCCTCCCCACTCCTCCCACCCCTGCCTGTCCCCCCACTCCACCATCCCCTGCCTGCTCCCCCACTCTTCCCTCCCTGCCTCCCCCCACCTGTCCCCCCAACTCCTCCCTCCCCACTCTCTCCATGCCTGCCTCCCCACTCCTCCCTCCCCACCTCCCCCTGTCTGACCCCCCACTCCTCCCCAATCTCCCCTCCCCACCTCCCCCACCTTGCCCTGCCTGACCCCCCACTCCTCCCCAATCTCCCCTCCCCACCTCCCCCACCTTGCCCTGCCTGACCCCCCACTCCTCCCCAATCTCCCCTCCCCCACCTCCCCCACCTTGCCCTGCCTGACCCCCCACTCCTCCCCAATCTCCCCTCCCCACCTCCCCCACCTTGCCCTGCCTGACCCCCCACTCCTCCCCAATCTCCCCTCCCCACCTCCCCCACCTTGCCCTGCCTGACCCCCCACTCCTCCCCAATCTCCCCTCCCCACCTCCCCCACCTTGCCCTGCCTGACCCCCCACTCCTCCCCAATCTCCCCTCCCCACCTCCCCCACCTTGCCCTGCCTGACCCCCCACTCCTCCCTCCACGCCTCCTGCTTGTCGCCCCGCCCACTCTACCCCCCCACGACGTTCTCAGAACGTTCCAGGCAGCCCCAGGGAGGGAGATGCACAGGCCGGGCCATACCATTCCTACGGGGGGAGGGAACGCCTTCAAGACCCTCCCAATAGCTCAAGGTTTAACGCACACACACCCCGCCCTCGTGCAGAGCTTGGCTGGGGAGCCACCCCCCCTCTTCCCGCCAGGTACCTAGCGCCTTCAACACTGCAAACATCCCTCCCCCCACACACACACACTTTGTCTGCCCCCCCCGTTTCGCATAATGGTGCCTTCCAATGACAAGGGTAAGACGGGGCAGGCGGGCCCTACCATTCTGGAAACGGGAAAGGGGGTGTGTGCTTGAAAAAAAGGTTCAAAGCCTTTCGAAATGGGGGGGGACAGTACGTCCCTTAATGGACTACATACAGGCAACGAGCGGGGACGGGCACTGCTCAGGACGGGGAGAACAAGCCCCCCCCTCAAAAATATAGAGCTCCCTCCATTAAGACACAACGGGCTGGTCCAGGATGAACCAAGACTGGAACGGGGGGGGGGGGTGGAAGCCAAAGTCCCTCCTGGCTGAGACACGCCCCCTCCCCTCTCGGGAGAAACCAAAATAGCCTCAGAGAGAGAGGCTGTCGCTGAATGGTTTAACTGTTTCTGCTGTCCTCCCCCATGCACCCCCCAATGCTCCAGCCAGGGCCCCCGTGCACCCCCCCAATGCTCCAGCCCGGGCCCCATGCATCCCCTCTCCCCACTGCTCCAGCCAGGGCCTCTGTGCACCCCCCCAATGCTCCAGCCCGGGCCCCTGTGCACCCCCCCAATGCTCCAGCCCGGGCCCCTGTGCACCCCCCCAATGCTCCAGCCAGGGCCTCTGTGCACCCCCCCCCAATGCTCCAGCCTGGGCCCCTGTGCACCCACCCCCCCCAATGCTCCAGCCCGGGCCTCTGTGCACCCCCCCCAATGCTCCAGCCTGGGCCCCTGTGCACCCCCCCCCAATGCTCCAGCCAGGCCTCATGCACCTCCCCCCCCCCCCGCTCCAGCCAGGGCCCCGTGCACCCCCCCCAATGCTCCAGCCAGGGCCCCGTGCATTCCCCCCCCCAATGCTCCAGCCCGGGCCCCGTGCACCCCCCCCCCCCAATGCTCCATCCCGGGCCCCGTGCATCCCCTCTCCCCACTGCTCCAGCCAGGGCCTCTGTGCACACCCCCCCAATGCTCCAGCCTGGGCCCCTGTGCACCCCCTCAATGCTCCAGCCAGGGCCCCATCCCCCCCATCCCCCCCCACCAATGCTCCAACCCAGGCCCCTGTGCACCCCTCCCCCACTGCTCCAGCCAGGGCCCCGTGCACCCCCCCCCAATGCTCCAGCCCGGGCCCCATGCATCCCCCCCCCAATGCTCCAGCCCGGGCCCCGTGCATTCCCCCCCCAATGCTCCAGCCCGGGCCCCGTGCACCCCCCCCCCAATGCTCCAGCCCGGGCCCCGTGCATCCCCTCTCCCCACTGCTCCAGCCAGGGCCTCTGTGCACCCCCCCCCCCAATGCTCCAGCCTGGGCCCCTGTGCACCCTCTCAATGCTCCAGCCAGGGCCCCATCCCCCCCATCCCCCCCCACCAATGCTCCAACCCAGGCCCCTGTGCACCCCTCCCCCACTGCTCCAGCCAGGGCCTCATGCACCCCCCAATGCCCAGACAGACCCCCCCATGTAATCCCCCCAGTGCACTGCCCTGTCCAGGCCCCGTCCTGCATCCCCTCAAAATGTAGACTCCCCCACCCCCCGGTTTGCCGGGGACGCACACACCCCACTCTTCATCAGACCAAGATTCTGCACCCCCATTTGAGACTCTCCCCCCCGAAACAGCGTCCTTCCCCCCCCCCAGGATTCCATATCCCTCCCCCCCACACACACATTCTGGGGTCCCCCGAGGCGGACCCCTCTCCATCCTCATGGGCTATGGAGATGCCCTGCCAGCCTCAGGATCCCCCCCCCACCCGAAACTGGGCCCTACAGAAAAACTGGACAGTGGGTTCAAATATTGTCTCATTGTTTCCTTGTCTCCCCACCCCCGGATTATCTGTCTCGTCTCTTGTCTGACAGTTAGACCCGGGGCGGGGGAGGCAGGGAGCATCTCTGTGTTCTGGATTCGTACAGCGCCTGGCGCGGTCAGGGCCCAGTCCAAGACTGGGCCCAACGCAGGCCCTGTCGCAATACAAAGAAGGAGGAAGAATTAATCATTGGCCCAACGCCGGTCACGTTCCAGGATGGCGGGGGTGGGGTGGCGGGAGATTCCCTCCCCTTCCCTCCGCTGTCTCCCCCACCCCGATCTCGATGTTTGGGGGGGGGGGTGAACCCTGCGCATCTCAGCATTCCAGGGGTCAGGACCCCACGGATCAGAACGTTGCGTCGGAACCCTGTGGAGTCTGAAGTTCCACAGATCAGTTCCCCCTTACCCCCTCAGATCTCAACATTCCATGGCCAGAACCCCCCCTCCCCGATGTGCCATGGTCTATCCCCCCCGGGGATCTCCATGTTCAATAGATCAGAACCCTCAGCAGATCTCGACGTTCCAGGGACTGGAACCCCGCGGATCTCAAAGTACCAGGGACCGGAACCCCACAGATTTCAATGTTCCAAGGATCGGAACCCCATGAATCTCAATGTTCCAGGGACCGGAACCCCATGGACCTCAATGTTTCAGGGACTGGAACCCCACAGGTCTCGACATTCCAGGGACTGGAACCCCGCGGAGCTCAATGCTCCACGGATCAGAACCCTCAGCGGATCTCAACTTTTAATGGATCAGAACCCCACAGATATCAACATTCCACAGACCGGAACCCTGTGGACCTCGACATTCCACGGATCAGAACTCCGTGGATCTCAACATTCCACTGATCCAACCCTCACGGAGCTCAGTGCTCCACGGATCAGAACCCTCAGTGGGGAACCTCAACGTTCTACGGGCCGGAACCCTGCAGCTCTCAACATTCCACGGATCGGAACCCTGCGGGTCTCAACGTTCTACGGACCGGACCCCAGCGGATCTCAGCGTCCCCGGGGTATTCAGCGTCCCCGGGGTATTCCGCCTCCCCGCTTCTGAACCGGAGCCAGACCAGAAGTGCTTTCATGACTCAGCCCCTGATTCATAACCTCATAGCTTCATCCCAGCCCGGCTCGGCTCGGCTCAGCTCTCGGGCCAACTTCACGCTCCCCCACCCCCGTGCCTGACTCCAGACGGGGGGAGCGCCCGCCATTACCGACCCCCCATTGAGCCCCCTCCCAGCCCCCCTAAGTCACCTCCGCTGAAATCTCCACTCCAGTCTCTCCCGGACACTTTGCATCCACATGCACGAGTTGGGGATTTCCCGGCGGCCAGGATGCATTGCGCGGCTGTCTTGGCCACGTGACCGCAGGCCCTGTGAGGCCGGAGCTGCATTTTTAGTGTGGGCAAAAAAAAAAAAGTGGCTAGGCGGTGCTGATTTCTGAGACCCAGGACGCCTGGGTTCTCTCCCGGACTCTGGAAAGGGAGTGGGGACTAGTGGTTAGAGCAGGGGGGCTGGGAGCCAGGACGCCTGGGTTCTCTCCCCAGCTCTGGGAGGGAGTGGGGGCTGGTGGGTTAGAGCAGGGGGGGCTGGGAGCCAGGACTCCTGGGTTCTCTCCCCAGCTCTGGGAGGGAGTGAGGGCTAGTGGTTAGAGCAGGGGGGCTGGGAGCCAGGACTCCTGGGTTCTCTCCCCGGCTCTGGGAGGGAAGTGGGAGCTAGTGGTTAGAGCAGGGGGGGCTGGGAGCCAGGACTCCTGGGTTCTCTCCCCGGCTCTGGGAGGGGGGTGGGAGCTGGTGGGTTAGAGCAGGGGGGGGCTGGGAGCCAGGACTCCTGGGTTCTCTCCCCGGCTCTGGGAGGGGAGTGGGGGCTGGTGGGTTAGAGCGGGGGGTGGCTGGGACTCCGCCACCGCAGTGGGAATTATCCAGAGGCCGGAGGTAGCTCTCAGAGCTCTGATTCCCTGGCTGGGGAGGCTGGGGGGTGCCCTTGTTACGACCCCAGGTGCTCGTGGCTTATCAGGACCTGGCGGGGGGGAAGAAGGGGTTCATGCGGGACCTTTCACCCCGGCACGGTGCCCCGCTCGCTTGCCGTCCCATCCCCAGGCGCCTGGCTTGATCCGAGCTGCCGGCTTTCCAGACATGGGAATTTCCCCCAGATCCAGCTCCGTAGCTGGATCCCAGAGCTGCTAGGCCTTGGTGGGGAGGGCGGGCTGGGGAGGGAGGGAGGAAGTGGGGGGTGTGGACGGCTGTAAATCCCTGTGCTAGCCGCGGACCGGAAGGCCACACCCAGTGCCGTTGCCCGCCGGCCCCGAGCAGCCATGGAGTGCATCATCCGCCCGGCCCAGAGCGCCGACTGCGACCACCTCATGGGCATGATCCGTGTGAGCTGCCGCGGGGCAGGGGTGGGGGCCGGGGGGCATCAGCCTGGGGGCCGGGGGCATCAGGACGCCGGGGTTCCCTTCCAGTGTGACCTTGGGGCCCCCTCCAGGGGAAACGTTCTGTGCCTCGGTTTCCCCAGAGGCGGTGTCACGGAGTGTGGGGGGACACAAGGCCCTGCACCCCCGGCTTCCTGCGATTCACCGTGACTCTCAGCCAGCCAGTAAAGCAGAAGGTTTATTTAGACGACAGGAACACAGTCCAAGACAGGTCTTCCAGGCACAGACAACAAGGCCCGCCTCAGTTAGGTCCATCTTGGGGTCTCAGGGCACCCTAGCCCCCTTGGGAGGTCAGAGCCCAGTCTGCCTACACGTCTAATCTTATCTATCCATCCCCAGACACACCCCAAAATCTGTCTGTCTAGCCACAGTGTTGGGGCTCCCCCCCCCCGAATCTCGCTCGTTCCCGGAGTCTCTGACTGTTTGTTCCCCCAGGAGATTGCCGAATATCATAACCTGCTGGACGAGGTCAAAATCAACTCCCAGGGTGAGCCAGAGAGTGGGGGGCTGGCAGGGGGAAGGGGACACCCCCAAACTCAGCCTGATCCCCCCCAACTCACTTTGACCGCCCAACCTTCCCCAGCAACCTCCCCCAAATTATCTCCCCCAGATTCACCCTCCAACCCCCTCCTGACCTTTTCCCCGAACTCCCAGTTTTCCCCAAACTCATCCCCGACCCCCCCCCATCCTTACCACCACCACTCCAAACTCCTACCCACACCTGATGTCTGTCTGCTCCATTTCTCCCTGTAGTGTTGAGCGCTGATGGGTTTGGAGGGGACCCCTTCTACCAATGTCTCGTCGCGGAACTGGCCCCGGAACAAGAAGGCAAGCAAGGTAAGTAAATTCATAGCCCTTGGCAACTCTCACTCCAGTGTCAATCAGGAGTCACTCCGGTGTCAATCAGGAGTCACTCCGCTGGAGTCAGTAGGTCCGATTCCCCTCTCGCTCACTCTGCTGTCTATCAGGAGTCACTCCAGTGGAATCAATGGGGCCAAATTCCCATCTCATTCACTCCAGGGTCAATCAAGAGTCACTCCATTGGAACCAGCGGTCTGGATCCTGAGCTGGTGTGAATCCAGAGTAGTTCTGACTCTGCGGCTTTATCCCCATCTAAACCAGGGCCAAACCCCGTCTGTCACTGGATCCGGACCAGGACCCCAGCTCCTGTGTGGTGGATCCCCCGCCCAAGTGGCTGGCCCCTGTTTGATCCCTCTCTCTCCCCCAGGTCACCTAATCGGTTATGCCTTATTCTTCTTCGGCTACAGTGTGAACACTGGCCGCATCGTCTACTTGGAGAATCTATATGTGGTCTCTGAGTCCAGAGGTAGGGGGCCATGCAGCGTCCTTTGGGGAATGAGCCACGGCAGGGGAGAGGATGGGGTGCAGGGGGAACAGGAGGCAAAATCGGCCCTGGTGTGACTCCAGTGGAGTGACACCTGATTGACTCCGGAGTGAAGGGAACAGCGGGAATCAGCCTTGCAGTCAAGAGAGAAGGAAGAGTTTCTGCCAGCGTGTTCCAGGAGCCAGGATGGCTCCAGCCAAGGGTCAAGGCCGCCCGCTCAGGATGACGGCCCCAGAAGGCTCCACCACCTCTGTTCAGGTCATGGCGATAATCTGGACCGCCGAGTCTGTCAATGGTTAACGAGCCAGGCAACAGGGAGGTGGGAAACAAAGCGGGACAATGTCATGTCATCTAGTAGGACAGCTGTGAACTCCCCACTGTCAATCAGAAGTCACTCCGCTGGCGTTCACAGGGCTGGTTCCCCTCTTGCTCAATCCGGAGTCAATCAGGAGTCACTCCGCTGGCATTCACAGGGCCGGTTCACCTCTTACTCACCCCGGTTTTTCGGGGGGAGAGGGGGAGGAGGTTATGGATGCTGATCGGGGGGCGGGGGACGGTGCCCGTATGGACCCAAATGAGTTGTAACCCTCCCTTTGCGGGCTTTGGCTCCCCAGGCCAGGGGATCGGGAAGAAGCTGATGAGTGAAGTGGCCAAGGTAAGATTTTACCCCCTCTCCCTCTGCCCCACGCCCCAGGTTCTCCCCCCAGCCAATGAGGGGAGGGGATTGGCGCACGGGATTTGGGCTGGAGTGTCAGGGGATCAGGCACAAACCCCGCCCCCTTTTCCTTCTCCCCACCCACCCCTGTCCCAGAGGGTGTGGCCCCCCCTGGAGTCAGCAGGGGGTCCTGGGGGATATGTTCTCAAGGTGCCACTCTCAATAGAGATGGATTAGGGCAATCTGGGATGGATTAAAATGTCTGGATAGGGATCAGGGGCAAATAGAGTTACCCTGGATTGGGAATAGATTTCACAGTCTGGATTGGGATTGAAGGTAGATTGGGGACAGATTAAGCAGTCTGGATTGGGATTAGGAGTAGACTGGGGATAAATTAAGCAGACTGGATTGGGATTGGGGTAGATTGTGGATAGATTAAAATGTCTGGTTAGGGATTAGGAGCAAATAGAGTTACCCTGGATTGGGGATAGATTACACAGTCTGGACTGGGATTAGAGGTAGATTGGGGATAGATTAAACAGCCTGGATTGGGATTGGGGTAGACAGGGGATAGATTAAATGGTTTGGATTGGGATTAGGGGTCGATTGGGGATAGATTGAGCAGACTGGATTGGGATTTGGGCTAGATAATGCAGGGTTAAATAAAATGGATTTGAATTAGGATTGGGATTAGGTTTAGACAAACACAATCTGGATTAAAATTAGGATTTGATTTTTTTCTTGACTTGGATTATGGATAGTTAGATCAAGGGAGGGTAGGAATATATTTATATAGCCGTGTCGTGGTTTTACAGGACTCTGCTCTCTCCCGGCTCCGCATGGTCCCTGGAGGGGGGAACAGCCCTTTTTGAGGGTCCACTCTCTCTCGGGGGTTCCACCTCCGGGAACCGCAGCTCTCCGAGCCTTAGCACACCCGTCTCTCGCTGTGGGTCTGCTCAGGGAGTCCCCTCGCTCTGGACCCCCGGGGCCTCCACTTCCAGAGGGAATAATGCCACCCCGTTCTCTAGCCCGGAGCGACTCTCACAGGAGGGTTTGTTGAGCATCTGAACCCAGCACAGGAAACTCTCCAGGCCCTCGGTCCTAGCAACCCCCGTCTCCAGGCCATTGTCTGGGGTCCCGGCTGTCAGGTGAAGTCACACCTGGTCCTCTGCAACCACAAACCCTCTCCCACCACATTGTTAAACAGGCAGCACACGGGGAAACTGAGGCACGGGGGCTACTCATGTAAAACACTCCAAAAATCCCCAACTTCGTCACCAACTGTAGTCGGGATTCAGGATGACATGGCTCAATAGGAAGCTAATCCGGATTGGTATAAGGGATAGCGAGTGGACTAAGGGGAAAGTGGATTAAGGCTAGTGTTATCTGGGAGAATCTGGATTAGGGGGAGTTGGGGGAATCTAGATTAGGGTTAGAGGAGGAGTGAGGATTAGGTTTAGATGGTGGTATCTGGATTCGGGTAAAAAGACAATGAGTCTGAATTAGGATTAGAGGGCAGAATCATTTGGGTTATGTTGAGTGTAGGATTTGGGCCATCTGGATGAGATTAGGGCTAGATTGGTATTAGGATTAGGATTAGGATTAAGAGGGCCTGGATTGGGGTTAAGGTGGTATGGGTTCTGGATTATGATTAGACATGTTGGGATTAGGATTAGGTGGGTCTGGATTAGGATTAGATGGGGCTGGATTAGCTTGTGGGATTAGTCCATGCACTGAGACTGAATGCGCCTTCCCTCTGACCCAGAGCCGGGCCCCCCACCCCCTAATCTCCCCCCTCTCTTGTGGTGACCTGCCCCTCCCCGGTTGCTGCAGCTGGCGCTGGCCCGCGGCTGCGTCGAGATGAAGTTCACGGTGGCGGAGTGGAACATCCGGGCCCTGGCATGGTACCGGCAGCTCGGGGCCCAAGACAAGACGGAGGCGGGCGGCTGGCACTGCGTGGAGCTGGGTGGCGAGGCCCTGCAGAGGCTGGCAGGGGACAGACGGTGACCCGGGGCCACGGGGAGCCGGGCTGATGCGGCCACCGGTGCCAGGCATCCTGCGTCTGCCCCTCCCCAGTCCTCCATCCGTCCCTCTATCCCACACAGCCCTCCATCCATCTCCCACAGCCCTCCATCCATCCATCCATCCATCACCCACAGCCCACCCTTCCTCCATCCATCCATCCATCTCCCACAGCCCTCCATCTGTCCCTCTATCCACACAGCCCTCCATCCATCCATCCATCCATCCATCACCCACAGCCCACCCTTCCTCCATCCATCCATCCATCCATCTCTCCCCAGTGCCCTCCTTCCATCCATCCCTCCCTCCATTTCCCACATCCCTCCATGCCCCCATCCATCCATCCATCCCTCCCTCACACCCCGCCCTCCAGCTTCTCCACCCACCCAACCCCCATGAGTCCAATCTCTGGCTCCATACGGGCCCCGCTCCGCACCAGGCCGGTGGGGCCTCACCCAGCAACGAAGCGGCTTGCGAGCGACCCCAATAAACGGAGGCCAAACTGGGGTTTGGGCGAAGGCATCTTGTCTCAGCGCCTCGGGGACCTGGACGGTGCGTGAACGCAGCCGGGGGGGATGACAGTGGTCACTCCCGGGAGTGTCGTCAGCTCCCCGTGTGAGAGATGGGAGACCTGAAATTAACCACCAGCGCCCGCTCCCCTCCCAGAGCCGGGGAGAGAACCCAGGAGTCCTGGCTCCCAGCCCCCCCTGCTCTAACCACCAGCTCCCACTCCCCTCCTGGAGCCGGGGAGAGAATCCAGGAGTCCTGGCTCCCAGCCCCCCCTGCTCTAACCCACCAGCCCCCACTCCCCTCCCAGAGCCGGGGAGAGAACCCAGGAGTTCTGGCTCCCAGCTCCCCCCATTGTTGCTGGGTGGCTCACGCCCTGCAGGGATGGTAGCTGGGAGACCCATTAGCAGTAGGGGGCAGTGGGAGGGGGCACAGCCGGTGCTGAGCTCTGACAGCCTGGGGCGGGGAAGGAGTCCGCAGCGCCCCCACACCCCCCTGCAGCCTCTCTCCAGGTGCTGGTGTGAGCAGGTCACAGATGCCAGCTCCGATCCATCACCGCTGTTGGGGGAGGATGAAGGGGGGGACCTTTATCTCTTTTTCCTCTCTCCCCCTCCTTTCTTCATCCCTGGGGTGAGCCCCTTCTCCAGCATATTGATCCGGGCCCCTACCCCACTCCCCTCCCAGAGCCGGGAGAGAACCCAGGAGTCCTGGCTCCCAGCCCCCCCTGCTCTAACTCAGCTCAGTGGTGGGGAAGGGGGGGGGGTCTGTCTGTATAGAATGGGGCAAATTGAGGGGTCCCTCCCTTCTGTCCAGCCCCTGCCCCCCGAGTTGGGTTTACGGGGTCCCGTGGGGGGGGGCGAAGGACACTTCGGCCAAGACCCCCACTCATCTCAGTGCGTGGATTCCTGGTCTGTTCAGCTGCAGACAGACTGGGGGCGGGTGGAGCGGGGGGGGGGGGCGCTGTGACTTCATCAGCTTGCCCCCGCCCCCAGGTGCCCCTGCTGGGAGAAATTAAGGAAAAACTCATCATGTTTCATAGTCAGCAGCCGAAAGGTCAGGGGAGGTGGGGGGGAGCCCCCAGCTGGGCCGAGACCCGTTAACCCTCCCAGCGCCAGAACCGAGAGCATTGAAAGCGGGGGCAGTGACAGGTCACCCGTCAGTGGGGGGAGAACAAAGTTCATTCCATAAAGGGCCCTGTGAGCCCCCACTCTTTGCTAAGAGCTGGGGAGAGAACCCAGGAGTCCTGGCTCCCAGCCCCCCTGCTCTAACCCACCAGCCCCCACTCCCCTCCCAGAGCCAGGAGAGAGAGAGTTGGAGCTGGTGGGTTAGAGCAGGGAGGGCTGGGAGCCAGGACTCCTGGGTTTTCTCCCTGGCTCTGGGAGGCGAGTGGGGGGCTGGCGGTTAGGTCGGAGGGGCTGGGAGCCTGGACGCCTGGGTTCTCCCCACAACTCATGCTGGCGGGAACAGACAGGACCACAGAGCCTGTGGGTGGGAGGAAGCACCAGAACTGGTTTTATTGGGAATTGCTCATGGCATTTCAGGACCCCCCAAAGCACCGGGGAATGGGACGGCAGAGCCCCCCCGGGCAGGGAGTGGTGGGGGGCTGGCACCCCCAGGGGGCAGGGCTAGCAGGAGGTGAGGGTTTTCCAGTAGAATCTCTTGCAGCCGGCTTTTCGCTCCCGGGGGGTCGCGGGGGGCAGGTGCCAGCGGGCGGCCACATCCTGGGCAGACAGATTAGCGCGCAGGAGCCCGGAGCGGGCTTTTCGCACCAGGGCCCGGGACAGCGCCTGCAGGGGAGACACACCAAGAGTCACCCCGTCCCTCCCCCACTCGCAGAGAGAACCCAGGAGTCCTGGCTCCCTGCTCCAACCCACCAGCCCCCACTCCCCTCCCAGAGCCCTGGCTCACCCCCCCATTCCTGGTTCTACCCCACTTCCCTCACCTTCCTGTAACCCCTAAATCACGCTGAATTTCTCTCCTGACTGGGGGGACCCCCAAAATAGCTCTCAGAGCCCCGTTCCCCAGGCCGTTCCCAGATGTGCAGCCCCATGAGGGGGCTGGGTTGGAGGGGCTTCTGGGAGAAATGGGGAGCAGGGGAGACTGCCCGGCCCACCCCCAGGACTCCCATTGGGGTCCACCCTGCTCAGGAAATGGGGGGATCCCCATCTGACCCTTTCAACACCCTCTCCATGGCACCCCCTCTCTACACAGCCCCCCAAATCTCTAGCCCCCCAGGATCCCCTCAATCAACACAGCACCCCTCATTCCCCCTGGAGCACCCCATCTCTATAGCCCCCCAGGGCCACCCTCTCAAAATCTGCAGCCCCCCTATCACTCTGGGGGACCCCAATTTCTGCACACCCCCTCTCCAAGCAAAAATAACCCGACGACCCCCAATTTCTGCAGAGGGCCCCAAAGTCCGCCAGGGCACCCTCCAATTTCTGCACAGCCCCCCATTCACTTCCAACCCCCAATCTACACCGCAGCACCCCTAACTCCCCCGGGAGCACCCCCATGTATGCAACACCCCTCGCTTTCCCCAGGGCCCCGGAATTTCATCACAGCCCCCCTGACATCTGAGGTGCCCCCCCCAGGGTATGCAGTACCCTCAACCCCCTGGAACACCCCAAAACTAGACAGCAACAATACTCCATCCCCCCAATCTGTGCGGCACCCCCAAACTCCTCAGGGCTACTCCCAATCTACACAGCACCCCAATCTCTATATAACCCCCCAAGCTATACAGCACCCCCCAAACCCCAGCATCAGTCCCCCCATCCCTCCTCAATCTCTACAGGACCCCCCAGCCCTCCAATCCCTGAAGCACCCCCAAATTCCCCCTTCCCCCCCCAGGGGCCCTCTGACCATACCCCGCCCCCCCATCTCACCTGGCTCCCCAGGTGGGGGGCACGGAGCTGGGGGGCACTGGCGGGCACCCCAGGGCGCAGCGCGGAGCTGGCGAGGAGAAAGAGGAGGAAGAAAAGCGGGGACCTCATGGTGCCAAGGCTCACCCCCAAAACCAGCTGCCTCACACGGAGCTGGGAAACAGCCAAGCCTTGTGTGTGACCAGCGCCCTCCCCGCCTGCCTCTTATATACCCCCCCTCCCAGAGGCCAGCCAATGAGCCACCAGGGGTATGTGTGGGGGGGGTGTGGGCAGGCAGGGGGTGCCAGGAGGGGGGATCCCACCCCCCACAGGGTCCCAGTGGCTCCTCCCCATCCCCACCCAGACTCACACCCCTGGGAGGCAACCAAGCGAAGGAATCGCCAGGGGGTGGGAGGTGGAAGCCTCCTGGGAGGGTCCAGACAGACACAAGAGGGACCCCCCTGCCCCAATTCTGGCCTCTCACCCCCCTCCCTGTGAGCTGGGGAATTTGTGGGGGGGGGCAGGGGAGAGTTAAAGACTGTCCAGCACTTGCTTTCTTCCCAAAAAGCCCGCGCCCCCCAACTCCCTCCCACTAGCCAGTCTCCCCCCCCTCAGGGCGAGGTGGGAGCTGACGCCCCCTAGAGGGGACAGGCCCCTGCCCCATTCCCCACCTCCCTGCGCCAGCCAGTCCCTGCCCTGGGGCCGGATGGGACCCGGCATCCCCTGGGAGGGGGGGGAATCGCTCGTTTCAATGCGCGCCAGCTGCCAGTGCTGAATTCTGTGGGGGGGGGGATTTAAAAAAAATAACCGTCTCTGCGTTAGAGCTGACCAGTTCTTGACTCGACTGGTCTTTATTCGATCTCGTCTGCACGGCTAAAGAGGAGCCGACCACTGGATTGAAAAACGAACGAGGAATCATAGTATATTGATAAGGGAAGCAAAAGGGCCATAAAGAGCTGTGGCCTGCACAGTTAAGGACAGTAAGGAGGTGGGTTGTTGTTTTTTTAAATCACTAAGACAAACAGACATCTAGGAACAACAAACACAGGCCATACTTACAGGGTGGGGGGCTTTATCCCGGGAAGTGGGGACTCTGAAAGAGATTTGGCCGGCATGGTGGAGGAGCAGCAGCTGAACATGAGCTCCCAGGGTGACGCTGTGGCTAAAAGAGCCAATACGCTCCTGGGACGTATAAACAGGGGAATCTGGAGCAGGAGGCGCAGAGAGATGATTTTATCTCTGAATTTGGCCCTTGTGCAACAGCGGCTGGACTCCCGTGTCCGGGTCTGACGCCCACAATTCAAGACGGACGGGGCTAAATTGAACAGGAGGACTTGTGGCACCTTAGAGACTAACACATTTATTAGAGCATAAGCTTTCGTGGGCTACAGCCCACTTCTTCGGATGCATAGCTAAATTGGAGATGGAAAAGAGCCACATGGATTAAAGAATTAGAAAACCTGCCGTAGTGGGACCGCCTCACGGAGCAGCAGCGATTTAGCTTAATGCAGAGAAGGTTAAGAGGCGACTTTGAGGGATGATTTCAGGGCAGGCCCGTGGCCGGGGCTGTACAGGTCAGACCGGATCACAGCGGTCCGGGTGTCGAAATCTAGAAAACCCAGGAGTCCTGGCTCCCAGCTCCCCTGCTCTAACCACCAGACCCCACTCCCCTCCCAGAGCCAGGGAGAGAACCCAGAAGTCCTGGCTCCCAGCTCCCCTGCTCTAACCCACCAGTCCCCACTCCCCTCCCAGAGCCAGGGAGAGAACCCAGGAGTCCTGGCTGCCCCCCGCCTCCGCTCCAACCCACCAGCCGCCAGTTCCCTCCCAGGGCCAGGGAGAGAACCCAGGAGTCCGGGCTCCCAGCCCTCCCTGCTCTAACCCACCAGCCCCCACTCCCTTCCCAGAGCCGGGGAGAGAACCCAGGAGTCCTGGCTCCCGGCCCCCCCGCTTAACCCACCAGCCCCCACTCCCCCCCAGTAACGCCTCTGAACAAAAGAAAGCAGGACATTGTATTGCCAAGAGTGAAAAAACAAATCTTTAATCCATCCCCATGGCCCAGAAAGGGGGAGGGTGTTTATAGAGTCGGGGGGGGGGGAAGAGAGGGTGAAGCATGCAATGGAAATCGTTAATGGTGATGAAGGAACCCCCTCCCCTCCCCCAGCCAGGGACAGAACCCAGGAGTCCTCCCCCTCCCCTCTCCTATTCCCCTCCCAGGAGCAGGGGATGGAACCCAGGCATCCTGATACACACAGCTGGGGGGTTGTTAGGGTCCAAAGGGCCACCCCCAAAACAGGTGGGGAGTTAGGGCTCCTTCGGGGAAGGGGCAGCCCCCCCCATGACCCTCCAAAAAACAAACTGACCCCAAATTTGGGAGAAACCCCAAATCCTGAGCATCCCCCCACCCCTCATCAACTGGGCTCTGAATCCCTGGAGTGGGGAGAAATACACCCCCCCCCCCCCCCAGTAAGAAATATTGGGGATACCTGCTGGGGAATTAAGGGGCAGCACTCCCCCCCCCCACCACAGGGCACAGCTGATATTTCAGCTGAGGGGAGGGGGAAGGAGAGAACCTTCCCCGGGAGGGGGAGGGGCCAAGAGGCTGGGGGCGGGGCCAGGAGAAATGGGGGAGGGGCAAAGAGACAGGTTCACTTCCTGTCCAGCCACCAAGCCCCACCCCCTGCTTTATACCAGCTGGGGGGGGGGGGGTGTCTGACTTCACCCCAATATTAGAGCAGGGTGAATAATTCCACCTCTCCTTTTGCTGCCACCTCCCCCCCCCCGTCTCGACCTTGGGGCCGGGGCTGAGGAATTGGGGGGAGGCAAGGGGCAGAGGGGACCCCAAATTAACAGCTGTTGGCAGAGCAGGAACTCTGGGAGGGCAAACGTGCCCCCAAAGTGAAGGGAGAAATGGGGGGGCAGAGAGGGGTTAATAGATGACAATGGAGCTAGGGGGTAACAAGAAATGGGGGGCTCTGCCCCCCAAAATGATGGGAGAAGTGGGGTGCAGGGAGACCCCAATATTAGATGCCGACATAGACAGGGGCAGGAATCTGGGGGGCACAAGGCAGGTTCTTTGCCCCCTAGGGGATGGGAGAAACAGGGTGCGGGGGGACCCCAAATTGACTGATACTGAAGCAGCTGCTGGCATTGAGGGCAGACAGAGCCCCCACCCAGGGCAGAGACCTGGGGGTGAGCAGGGAGCTGAGCCCCCCCGAGCCCTCAGCAGTCGGTGGTGATCTTCGAGGAGAGCTCCTGGATGCGCCGGGCACTGCACGACTTGCACAGGATGTGCCCGTCCAGGGGGTAGCAGCCGCGGCCCTCGCCCTCCGATGACAGCAGCAGCCCGCACTCCTGGGGCGGGGGGACAGAGTCTGTTAGAACCTAGGCGTCCGGGCTCCCAGCCCCCTGCCCTAACCCACCAGCCTCCACTCCCCTCCCAGAGCTGGGGAGAGAACCCAGGAGTCCTGGCTCCCAGCCCCCTGCCCTAACCCACCAGCCCCCACTCCCCTCCCAGAGCCGGGGAGAGAACCCAGGAGTCCTGGCTCCCACCCCCCCCCCCCGCTCCGACCCACCAGCCTCCACTCCCCTCCCAGAGCCGGGGAGAGAACCCAGGAGTCCTGGCTCCCAGCCCCCTGCCCTAACCCACCAGCCTCCACTCCCCTCCCAGAGCCGGGGAGAGAACCCAGGCGTCCTGGCTCCCAGCCCCCTGCCCTAACCCACCAGCCTCCACTCCCTTCCCAGAGCCGGGGAGAGAACCCAGGAGTCCTGGCTCCCACCCCCCCACCCCCCTGCTCCAACCCACCAGCCTCCACTCCCCTCCCAGAGCCGGGGAGAGAACCCAGGAGTCCGGGCTCCCAGCCCCACTCCCGCACCTCACACTTGTAGCACCCAATGTGGAAGCTCCGATCCAGGGCCACGATCCTGACCGTCTCCTCCTGCCCGGGCTCGGGCATGATGGCGTTGCCACACACGGAGCAGCGTGGGGCGAACTTCCTGCGGGGCAGAGAGAGGGGAAAGGAGAGCTCAGGGCCGGGCTGGCAGGGGGCGGGGCTACAGGCTAGGGGGCGGGGCCGTACCGGTGGAAGTCCTCGATGCAGTGGACCTGGCTGGTGGCGTCCACGGTGAAGGGGACCCCGTCCAGGCAGTGGTGGCAGACGACACAGGTGAAGCACTGGGGGTGATAGGCCTTGCCCATGGCCCGCAGGATCCGGTCCAGGATGGGCTTGGAGCACCTGGAGCATTTCTCCAGCGTCACCTGGAGGGAGGGGAGAGCCATGGGTCTGGGGCCAGCCCCCCTCCACCGCAGCTGTAACCCACCCGACACCACTCCCCTCGCCGAGCTGGGGAGAGAACCCAGGAGTCCTGGCTCCCAGCCCCCCCTGCTCTGACCCACCAGCCCTCACTCCCCTCCCAGACCCGGGGAGAGAACCCAGGAGTCCGGGCTCCCAGCGCCCCTGCTCTAACCCACCAGCCCCCACTCCCCTCCCAGACCCGGGGAGAGAACCCAGGAGTCCTGGCTCCCAGCGCCCCCTGCTCTAACCCACCAGCCCCCACTCCCCTCCCAGACCCGGGGAGAGAACCCAGGAGTCCTGACCCACCAGCCCCCCTGCTCTGACCCACCAGCCCCCACTCCCCTCCCCGCGCCGGGGCGAGAACCCAGGTGTCCGGCCCCCCGGCACTCACGACGTAGCAGGCCTCACAGTACGCCCGCCGCTCCATGGCATAGAAGGGTTGGCCCCGCAGCCGGACGTGGCAGGTGGTGCAGGTGAAGCAGGGCACGTGGAAGACCTGGTCCATGGCCACGCAGCCCGTCCCGTCCCCCACCACGTTCTCCCCACAGCGGGCGCAGCGCCCTGGGGAGAAGGGCAAAGGGGGCGGGGTCACACGGGGGCCCCCAGCTCCTCCGCTGACCCTTCCCCCCACCGCCACAATCACCCCATCCCGCTCCCTGCCCCGCAAGCACTAGCGCCCCCCCCCCCCCCCCCCGACTCTAGGGTTACCATACAGCCGGTTTTTCAAACCCCCATCCGGGGGGAAATGCCAAAAAGCCGAACATGTCCGGGAAAAATACTCCCTGGCTTACCATAGAGCGGTTTCAAACCCCCATCCGGGGGGAAATGCCAAAAAGCCGAACATGTCCGGGAAAAATACTCCCTGGCTTACCATAGAGCGGGCTCCGGGGGCTGCTGTGCTCCCCGTGCTACCCACTTCAGGCAGCCCCCATGCCTCCGGACCCTGCGCCCCCGGCTGGGCGCTTCCCCTCCTGGGGGCGCAGGGTCTGGGGGCTGCCCGGCAAACCGTGGAGCCGGTAGCGCTCGGGCAGCCCTTTCCGCGTGGCTGGGAGGGAGGGGGAATGCGGACGCTCAGGGGAGGGAGTGGAGTCAGGGCGGGGACTTTGGGAAAGGGGGTGGGAAGGGTTTTATTTTTTAAATATGGTAACCCTACCCGACTTGCGCCCCCTGCCCCCCTCACCGAAGTACTCCCCCGCCGGCGGGTGATTCATGTCGTGCACCAGCTTCCTGGTCAGTCTGTCCAGCTCCTCCTCCGGGCGGCTCGGTGGGGCCTGGGGGAGCGAGAGCTCGGCTGGAGGCTTCGCTCACATTGATCTGCCCCCCCCCCCCCCCCCCCCATGAGGGGATACAATCCCTGGCAGGAAAGAACCCAGGAGTCCTGGCTCCCAGCCCCCCCTGTTCTAACCCACCAGCCCCCACTCCCCTCCCAGAGCCGGGGAGAGAACCCAGGAGTCCTGGCTCCCAGCCCCCCCTGCTCTAACCCACCAGCCCCCACTCCCCTCCCAGAGGATCTGCCCCCGCTCACACTCCGTCCCATTCCCTCCCATGTTACCTGGTGCTGGTATCCTCCTCCACCACCAGGGGGCACCTTTCCTGTCACCGCCGTCTCTTCCTTGCCCAGGGTCCCAGTGGCAGCCTGGTACGGACCCCCAGACGCCTCCACCGGCTTGGCCAGCCCCCCAGCCCCATAGCTCTCCCCCTTGCCTGGCCTCTTGCCGTAACCCCCCGGCTCCAGATACCAGCCCTCCTCCCCCCTGGCGCCCTGCTCCAAGGCGTACTGGGCCCCGTGGCCAGCCTGGGGCGAGGGGGGGGCATAGGCCTGCTCAGCCCGGTGCCTCGGTTGACCGTAACCGAGCACCGGCTGGGCAACTTTGACCTGGACGTTAAAGGCCGGCCAGCCGATGTGGTATAGGACGCAGGCATGGGCTGCGGGTAGGGCTTATGCCCGGGTGGCACCCGCAGGTAGCCAGCCCCGTACTGGGAGACGGCCCAGAGGAAGCCGTTGAGGTGGCAGGTTGGGGCGATGGACTGTAGGCGAGTTCTTGGGGCGAAGGAGCCCGGCTTGTAGGGGCCAGGCATTTTGGGGGGTCCGGGCTGCGGGGGGCCAGAGGCCGACGGGTACGGGACGGAGTCGAAGTTCTGGAGAAGAAAGGAGAGGAAAGATGAGATGTAGGCTGGTGTGGGGCTTTGGGGGACCCCTCCTGGCTTTGGGGGGGACCCCATATTACCAGCCCCGCAGCCTGCAAATCCACCCCAACCCTAAATGCATTGAAACGCCCATCATTCTCCAAGGAACCCAACTAGTCCATGTTGATCGTCAACTCTTGATAGGCCAACAGTGACTCAGTGAAACCATCAATATCTTGTGAACCATGAAGGATGGAAGCACGTGTCATACCCCGTTGGAAAGCTTGAACTCTTAGCTTTCCAACAGTGCCTGGCGCTCATCTCTCCGCCCATTGGTTCAGGAGATATTGGGCAATAAAGGAGGGCCCACTGTGACATCCCGTGAGCCACCTCCAGTTCCCTCACCCCGAGGTTCTGGTTGGAACGTGATTTTCGGTGGCCGATTCTGGGGAACTGGGGGAGGGAGAAAGGGGTGGGTGATACCACCAGAAAACCCAGGAGCTCTACTTTCCAACAGCATCACACGCAGGAGTCTGTGTCCACTGGTTCCAGAGATATCAGGTGCTGGAGTGACCATGCGGTAGGCAGGAGACAGACAAGAAGGTACTCGGAAGGATGGATTATAGGGACTGAAATCTCAGTAGGGCGGGAGAGACTGTGCCAATGAAAACCCACCGCGTCAACACCCCCTCCCCCAGAACCCTCCCGGGGGGGCTGTTTACCTGCCTCTCCCCCCGGCGTTGCGGGCCGGCGCTCTCCATATCAGCCAACATACTGGTGAGCGAGTCTATTTGGGCGTCGATGCTGGAGGGGCGGTGGGGCCCTGGGTCTAGGGCAGACCCCTAAGGAAACAGACAATGAGGGTGTGGGGAGAGCGGGGCTGTAAGGTACTACCCAGGCCTGTCAGCTGGGATGATGCAGTCCAGCTGCTGTCCTAGTGGCAGGTAGTTCTGGAGTGTAATGGGAATCAAGCCGCATTCTCCAGGACAGGAGATGGTCAGGAAGGAGCCTTCCCATGTGCCCCACATGACCAGGGCAGGTGAATTATGGGAATCGTAGGCCTTCTCCAAGGCCCCGCGGAGGCGGGACAGGGGGCTGCGTGGGAGGTCAGTCACCCCCCTTCCACCGGCATGCCAAATGCCTGATTGCCAGGAGAGGTTGGAGGGTGCCCCTCCCCCCGTAGGGTGGATCATACACCAGGCAATTCAACCTCCAGTTCCTGCCCCACCAGGGACCCCAAGTCCTGTCCCACCCCCCCCACTCTCCAGGGGCCCCTCTTCCCCCCCTCCTACCTGCATGTGGTACCCGCGTCCAGCAGAGGGGGGGCCACCCCAGGGTGCCCCCGGCTCATCCTTGTTTCCAGGGGTGATGGATAATGACGTTCTGAGCCAGCCGGGGGGCGGAAACCAGAGGGCAGGAATGGGACGGGAGGCTGCCTAGAGGGGAGACAGCAATGGGTCAGACCCACAGGCCCCCTCCCTCTGTATTCTCCCCTCCACCGCTTCCCAGATTCTCCCACCCCCCTGCCAACTAGCCCTACCCCCCACCTGGATCAGACCAATCGGGTACTCGGAGAGTGGAAAACGGGTATTTACCAGGGCCCGACGGCTGGTAGCCCGGCCCGCTCATGCCACCCCCATTCTGCTCCTGGGGAGCCGGCCTGGGGGGCACGGGGACCGGAGCGTATTTCTTCTGGGGTTTGCAGAGCGCCGGAGCCGAGACTGAGATGCCGGAGAGAGCCTGAAGAGCTTGGCTGCTTGGGGGGAAGCCAGGTGGGACCGGACATCTCTGGGACCTGTGGAGGGGAGGAAGGGGGCAGAGAGGTTAGAGGGGTGGGCTGGGAGCCAGGACTCCTGGGTTCTCTCCCCAGCTCTGGGAGGGGAGTGGGGGCTGGTGGGTTAGAGCAGGGGGGGCTGGGAGCCAGGACTCCTGGGTTCTCTCCCAGCCTCTGGGAGGGGAGTGGGGGCTGGTGGGTTAGAACGGGGGGGCTGGGAGCCAGGACTCCTGGGTTCGCTCCCCGGTGCTGGGAGTGGAGTGGGGGCTGGTGGTTAGAGAAGGTGGGGCTGGAGCCAGGACTCCTGGGTTCTCCCTCGGCTCTGGAAGGGGTGTGGGGTCTGGTGGGTTACAGCAGGAGGGCTGGGAGCCAGGACTTCTTGGTTCCCAGGGCAGAATGGGCTGGAGAGAGGTCCGGACAGGGGACCCTGGCCCTGGGGGTGCTAAGGGTGATGGGGTCCCTGGCCGGGGAGAGGGAGGGGGGGTGTCTCTGATCACGTGGGGGGAATTCCTACGGGGCGGGGGAACCGATTCTTACCTGGTTCCGATGGGGGATTCCCAGCTGGCGGGGGGGGGAGGGGTCCAAACCCCTGCTGTTCTGCCCCACTCGTGGGCCGGGGGAGGGTCCCAGGCCCGGTGGAGGGAGGATCCCGGAGGTTCCGGACCCCACCGGCTCTAATCTCCCCACAAAAGTTTTTTTTCTCCTAACTCCCAAAAAAACTTTTTTTAATGGACCCCTCGATGACGTCACCACATTCCAGAGGAGACACGTGGGATGGGAATTCTACCACTTCCTGTGGGGGGGGGCATGGGAGGGGCAGGGTAGGACTCCTGGGTTCTTCCCCGGCTCTGGGAGGAGATTGGGGGCTGGGAGCCAGGACTCCGGGTTCTCTCCCCGACTCGGGGAAGGAACTGCCTGGCTCACGGGTGGGGAATTGGATACAAGGCCTTTCCCCTTCCAGGAGTGTTGGCTCCCATCCGGTCCTGGGTCAGGGACTGGCCGGCCAGCCAGCTCTGGGGCCCTGGCTCCCCTCCAGCCTTATCAGGAAAGTCTGAACAGCTGTTCGACTGGGGCGGGGTGATCGGGGGTTATGGCTTCTTGTCCTGGCCCGTCAGGCCGGGCACGGCCCGTACACAGAATGAAAGACCCTGATCCTAAAAGCTGACAGTCTAACGGGATGGGGGGGGGGAGCGGGGGAAACTGAGGCACAGCAGTAAGGGATAGACCCTACATCACATAACAAAGCCGGGGACAAAACCCAGGAGTCCTGGCTCTGAGCCCCCCTGCTCTAACCCACCAGCCCCCGCTCCCCTCCCAGAGCCGGGGAGAGAACCCAGGAGTCCTGGCTCCCAGCCCCCCCTGCTCTGACCCACCAGCCCCCGCTCCCCTCCCAGAGCCGGGGAGAGAACCCAGGAGTCCTGGATCTGAGCCCCCCCTGCTCTAACTCACCACCCCCACTCCCCTTCCAGAGCCAGGAGAGAACCCAGGAGTCCTGGCTCCGAGCTCCCCCTGCTCTAACCCACCAGCCCCCACTTCCCTCCCAGAGCCGGGGAGAGAACCCAGGAGTCCTGGCTCCCAGCACCCCCTGCTCTAACCCACCAGCCCCCACTCCCCTCCCAGAGCCGGGGAGAGAACCCAGGAGTCCTGGCTCCGAGCTCCCCCGCTCTAACCCACCAGCCCCCACTCCCCTCCCAGAGCCGGGAGAGAACCAGGAATCCTGGCTCCCAGCCCCCCTGCTCTAACCCACCAGCCCCCCTCCCAGAGCCGGGGAGAGAACCCAGCAGTCCTGGCTCCCAGCTCCCTCTGCTCTAACCCACCAGCCCCCACTCCCCTCCCAGAGCCGGGGAGAGAACCCAGGAGTCCTGGCTCCCAGCCCCCCCCGCCCCCTGCTCTGACCCACCAGCCCCCACTCCCCTCCCAGAGCCGGGGAGAGAACCCAGGAGTCCTGGCTCCCAGCCCCCCTGCTCTGACCCACCAGCCCCACTCCCCTCCCAGAGCCGGGGAGAGAACCCAGGAGCCCCCACTCCCTCCTAGAGCTGGGGAGAGAACCCAGGAGTCCGGGCTCCCAGCCCCCCTGCTCTGACCCACCAGCCCCCACTCCCCTCCCAGACCCAGGAAAGAACCCAGGAGTCCTGGCTCCGAGCTCCCCTGCTCTAACCCACCAGCCCCCAGTCCCCTCCCAGAGCCGGGGAGAGAACCCAGGAGTCCTGGCTCCCAGCCCCCCCCCCCGCCCCCTGCTCTGACCCACCAGCCCCCACTCCCCTCCCAGAGCCGGGGAGAGAACCAGGAGTCCTGGCTCCCAGCCCCCCCCGCCCCTGCTCTGACCCACCAGCCCCCACTCCCCTCCCAGAGCCGGGGAGAGAACCCAGGAGTCTGGGCACCCTCTTCTTCCCAGTTCCCCATATCGGACCCAGTTCTGCAGCGCGCCACCTGCTGGGCGAGGGGCCGACACTGCAAGCAGGGTGATTCTCGGTCCGACATTGCCACCTGCTGGCCACAGGCTGGTACCGACACATCCCTAGAACCCGAGTGATTAACCTGTGGGCAGCAGGGGTCACTGGCCTAGATGCGGGGCGGGCTGGGAGCCAGGACTCCTGGGTTCTCTCACTGGCTCTGGGAGGGGAGGAGTGGGGGGCTAGTGGTTAGAACAGGGGGATGGGAGCCAGGACTCCTGGGTTCTGTCCCTGGGTACAGATTCTCTAGCTCCCCTCCCCCAACACTACTTTAAGACCTGTCACCGCCTGGGGCACCCCCGCCTGCCCCCCCCACACTACTGGGAGTTTCCTGCATTTGTGACTATACCACAATGGATTTTGTGTCCAGAAATCTATCCAGGGACCTCTTGCCCGGCGCTGAGATGCAGCCACCTCTGGGGCGGGCGGCTGGTTACCCAGGGACCCCTCGCCCGGCGCTGAGATGCAGCCACCTCTGGGGCGGGGCGGCTGGTTACCCGGGGACCCCTCGTCCGCTGCCCCTCCATGTATCTTTGTCTTGTCTCACTAAGGGTGAGGGTCCAAAACAAACATCCAGTTTCCTCCCCCCCCAATCCCACCACCTTGCCTCCCCCCGCCCCTGCCCCCGCCACCCCAGGCTCCCCAGCGTAGGCCGGGACAATAGAAGGAAATAGAGCAACTTCATTCAGGGACCGGCCAGTCCCAGCTGCACCCCTCCCCGCTGCAAATCACAGCCCCCCCCAATTCTTAGATCTCAAAGGAGAGGGAAGGTGCCTTAGCAGAGCAGTGGGATGAATTGAGCAGGGGGATCAGAGCCAGGACACCTGGGTTCTCTCCCCGGCTCTGGGAGGGGAGTGGTGTCTAGTGGTTAGAGTGGGGGGGTGGGGTGGGCAGAGCCAGGACTCCTGGGTTCTCTCCCCGGCTCTGGGAGGGGAGTGGGGACTGGTGGGTTACAGCAGAGGGGGCTGGGAGCCAGGACTCCTGGGTTCTCTCCCCAGCTCTGGGAGGGGAGTGGGGGCTGGTGGTTAGAGCAGGGGGGCTGGGAGCCAGGACTCCTGGGTTCTCTCCCCGGCTCTGGGAGGGAAGTGGGGGCTGGTGGTTAGAGCAGGGGGGGCTGGGAGCCAGGACTCCTGGGTTCTCTCCCCGGCTCTGGGAGGGGAATGGGGGCTGGTGGTTAGAGCGGGGGCTCTGGGACCTGGGTTTCTTTGTGGATCTTGAATTGTCCAGCCTTTTTCCTGAAAGGTCTATTAATACTCCCCCCCCCCCTTGGACCCTCCTGCGGCTGGGCCGGGGCGGAAGGATGTGAACTAGAGAGAGAACTTCCACCCCCTCTCTCAGGACATTATAAGATGACCCCAGCCTGGCTCAGCATTGGAGGCTGGTTCTCCGGACTGGGGGTTCAGTTGGAATTTACACCCCCCCCCGAAAGTCCTGCTGCAGGAAGGTCGGAGGGTCCCTGCTGGTCAGGGTGAGCTGTCACTGCCAGACACTTGGATTCTCTCCCCGGCTCTGTGAGGGGAGTGGGGGCTGGTGGGTAGAGGAGGGGGGGCGGTGGGAGCCAGGACTCCTGGGTTCTCTCCCCAGCTCTGGGAGGGGAGTGGGGGCTGGTGGATTAGAGCAGGGGGGGCTGGGAGCAGGACTCCTGGGTTCTCTCCCCGGCTCTGGGAGGGGAGTGGGGCTAGTGGTTAGAGCAGGGGGGGCTGGGAGCCAGGACTCCTGGGTTCTCTCCCCAGCTCTGGGAGGGCAGTGCGGTCGGGTGGGTTAGAGCAGGGGGGCTGGGAGCCAGGACTCCTGGGTTCTCTCCCCGGCTCTGGGAGGGGAGTGGGGGCTGGTGGGTTAGAGGGGGGGGGTGCTGGGAGCCAGGACTCCTGGGTTCTATCCCCGGCTTTGGAAGGGGTGTGGTGGCTGGTGGGTTAGAGCGGGGGGGCTGGAAGCCAGGACTCCTGGGTTCTCTCCCCGGCTCTGGGAGGGGAGCGGTGGCTGGTGGGTTAGAGCGGGGGGGCTGGAAGCCAGGACTCCTGGGTTCTCTCCCCAGCTCTGGGAGGGGAGTGGGGCTGGTGGGTTAGAGCAGGGGGGGCTGGAAGCCAGGACTCCTGGGTTCTCTCCCCGGCTCTGGGAGGGGAGCGGTGGCTGGTGGGTTAGAGCGGGGGGGCTGGAAGCCAGGACTCCTGGGTTCTCTCCCCAGCTCTGGGAGGGGAGTGGGGGCTGGTGGGTTAGAGCAGGGGGGGCTGGAAGCCAGGACTCCTGGGTTCTCTCCCCGGCTCTGGGAGGGGAGCGGTGGCTGGTGGGCCAGAGCAGGGGGGCTGGGAGCCAGGACTCCTGGGTTCTCTCCCCGGCTCTGGGAGGGGAGCGGTGGCTGGTGGGTTAGAGCGGGGGGGCTGGAAGCCAGGACTCCCCTTTGAGTAACCACTTCTCCCCCCAGGCCCTGGCCTGTGGGAACCCCCCCCCCCTGCAGACACGATGAGCTCGGGTGGGGCCAGGGGTCTGGGGGGCTCCGTGCGGGAGTTCACGCGTCACGCCAGTGATGTGCTGCTAAATCTGGACCAGCTCCGGCACCGCCGCGCCCTGACCGACGTCACCCTGCTGGTGGGGGGCGCCCCCCTAGTGGCCCACAAGGCCGTGCTCGCTGCCTGCAGGTGAGGGGGGGGCTGGGAAGGTCTGGGGGCGTGGCCGGAGAGGGCATGGGTGGGAAGGGGTGGGCGTGGGTAGGAAGGGGCGTGGCTGTGAGGGCGTGGCTGGAGTGGGCTTGCTGGGCTGAGGTGGGCGTGGCCCGAGGGGTCATGGCTGAGAAGGCTGGAGGCGTGGCTAGAGAGGGTGTGTCTGCTCTGTGTCTAGTGGGGGCGTGGCTGGGAAGGGGTAGGGCGTGGCTAGAGAGGGCGTGGCTGGGAAGGATTGAGTGTGCCTAGAACGGGAGTGGCTGGGAAGGCTGGGGGCGTGGCTAGGGAGGGCATCAGTCTGTGGTTAGAGGGGCGTGGCCGGGACGGGGTGAGGGCGTGGCTGTTAATGGGCGCTGTGTGGCGAGAGCGGGCGTGGCTGTGCAGCAGTGGGCGCGGCTGTGAGGGGGCACTGCGGGTAGGGGGCGTGGTTGGGAAGGGTGGGGCGCAGCTGGGTGGGGACATGGGGGCGGACATGGCTGAGGGGCTCATGGGGGTGAGCTTTGCATCGTGGCCGTGGGGCGGGTCTGTTTGGGGCATGGGGCGGGGGGCAGTGACATGGCTGGGAGTTGGTGGGACCACCCAGCAAGGGGGGGCCACGCCCATCTGGATCCACAGCTGGGGCGGGGCCCCAGGCCAGAGTCTGAGCCCCTATCGGGGTGGGGGAGAGGGGGCTGAGGAGGCGTGGCCATGGGGAGGCTGAGGCTGGGCCACGCCCCAGTGTGGGACGGGGAGGCGTGGCCACGGGAGGTGTGGTCTGTCTGGGAGTTGTAGTCCCCTAACCCTTCTCCTCCCCCCCCCCCCAGTGGCTTCTTCTACTCCATCTTCCTGGCCCAGGGGGGCAGCGAGGTCAGTGTCATCACCCTGCCTGGATCCATCCAGCCCGGGGGCTTCCAGGCCCTGCTGGATTTCATGTACACCTCCCGCCTGCCCCTCACCCCAGCCTCCGTCCCAGCCCTGCTCAGCGCTGCCACCTACCTGCAGATGGAGCACGTGGTGGACGCCTGTCACCGCTTCGTCCAGGCCAGGTAGGGGGCGCCCCAGGGCGGGGACTGGCTGGCTCAGGGGGGCGGGGAATGGGGCAGGGGCCTGTCCCCTCTAGGGGGCGCCGGCTGCCCCCCCGGCTCCAGGGCGGGGACTGGCTGGCTCAGGGGGGCGGGGAATGGGGCAGGGGCCTGTCCCTTCTAGGGGGCGCCGGCTCCCCCCCGGCTCCAGGGCGGAGACTCGCTCAGAGCAGGGGGGGAGTGGGTAGCTGCCCCCCTTCATTTCATCCTTCTCTCTTGCAGTTACGACCGCGCTAGCTTCTACTCCAAGCCACTCCCCTCCCCAGCAGACCCCAAGCCCCAGGACCCCCTCCAAGGACCTCCAGACGCCAGTGGGACGGTGCCCGCAGGGGGTCTCCACCCAGAGGGGCCGAGCCCAGGGGCCCCCCTGCGAACGGTTCCAGCCAGGCCCCCGGCGAAGGATTCTGGAGGGGCACCCCCGGGGGGGGAGCGGGGCCCCCCCCACAGCCCATCGCGCTCCAAGGGGCACCCCGCCACCCCCCGCGAGTCCAGCGGCTGCGCCCCCAACCCCAAAGCCTGCAACTGGAAGAAATACAAGTTCATCGTCCTGAACTCCCTGCGGGGAGAGGGGGTGGGGGGAGGAGGCGGGGCCGGTCCCCAGCCCCCCGGCCCCCTGACCCCTCCCGAGCCCCCGGCCGGTGGAGACCGAGGCATCTGCCGTGGCGGGGAAGACGAGGGCGGCCCCAGGACCCAGCATGACAGCGCCCCCTGCGGGTGAGTGGCTGAGCTGGGGGGAGGGGCGACTGGTCCCATATACAGGGGAGGGGCACCTGGTCCCATATACGCTGGGAGGGGGAGGAGCACCCAGTCCCATACACTGAGTGGGGGAGGGGTGCCCGGTCCCGTACATCAGTTGAGAGGGGTGCCAGGTCCCATATATTGCGGGGGAGAGGCACCCAGTCCATATGCTGAGCCGGTGGGGGGAGGAGAGGCACCTGGTCCATATGCTGCGGGGGGGGGAGGAGCTATGCCTCTTGATAGCTAAGCCCCTCCCTTTCCCATCTCCCCGCAGGCCGCCCCCCGCCCTGTCACCGTGCCCCCTGTGCACCCAGCGCCTTCCCCAGGGGCCGCCCCAGCCCGCAGCAGGTGAGGGGCGAGGAAGGGGGCTCAGGCCCATGCACTGGGAGGGGGGAGGGGCCGGTCCCATACGCGCTGTGGGGTGGCGGGAGGGACTGGTCTCATATACACACTGTGGGGGCAGGGGCCGGTCCCATACACGCTGTGGGGTGAGGGAGGGGCCGGTCCCATACACGCTGTGGGGTGAGGGAGGGGCTGGTCTGATACGCGCTGTGGGGTGAGGGAGGGGCCGGTCCCATACGCACTGTGGGGTGAGGGAGGGGCCGGTCCCATACGCACTGTGGGGTGAGGGAGGGGCCGGTCCCATACGCACTGTGGGGTGAGGGAGGGGCCGGTCCCATACGCACTGTGGGGTGAGGGAGGGGCCGGTCCCATACGCACTGTGGGGTGAGGGAGGGGCCGGTCCCATACGCGCTGTGGGGTGAGGGAGGGGCCGGTCCCATACACGCTGTGGGGTGAGGGAGGGGCCGGTCCCATACGCGCTGTGGGGTGAGGGAGGGGCCGGTCTGATACGCGCTGTGGGGTGAGGGAGGGGCCGGTCCCATACGCACTGTGGGGTGAGGGAGGGGCCGGTCCCATACGCACTGTGGGGTGAGGGAGGGGCCGGTCCCATACGCACTGTGGGGGTGAGGGAGGGGCCGGTCCCATACGCGCTGTGGGGTGAGGGAGGGGCCGGTCCCATACGCGCTGTGGGGTGAGGGAGGGGCCGGTCCCATACACGCTGTGGGGTGAGGGAGGGGCCGGTCTGATACGCACTGTGGGGTGGGGGAGGGGCCGGTCCCATACACGCTGTGGGGTGAGGGAGGGGCCGGTCCCATACACGCTGTGGAGTGAGGAGGGGCTGGTCTGATACGCACTGTGGGGTGGGGGAGGGGCCAGTCCCATACGTGCTGTGGGGCGGGGGAGGGGCCTGTCCCATATGCGCTGTGGCGCGGGGGAGGGGCCGGTCCCATACACATCTGGGGTGGGGGGAGGGCCCAGTCCCATATGCTGTGGGAGGAGGGGCTGGTCCCGTATACACTCTGTTTGGGGGTGAGACAGCCCCATATGCTGCGGAGTGGGCTCTGAGTATTGGGGAGGCCCCTGGGCCATGCCCTGAACCTTCTCACCCCTCCTCCGCAGGTGCAGGGCCATACGGCTGCGGGGCCTGCGAGCTGGGCCTGGACGAGGAGGAGGGGGAGGAAGGGGGGGTGGCCAGGGGGCAGGCCCCGGCGGCCGCCCCCCACGACAACAAACCGTTCAAGTGCCAGCTCTGCCGCTCAGCCTTTCGCTACAAGGGCAACCTGGCCTCCCACCGCGCCGTCCACACCAGTATGGAGCGCTGGGGGGCGGGACCTGGGAGAGGGGTGGGGGTGGGGAGGGGTCAATGGGAGGTGGGAGGAACAGGGGAGGTGGGTGGAGTCAGGAAGGGATCAGGGGGAGGAGTCAATGGGGGGACGAGGTGAGGTGGGTGGAGTCAGGAAGCGATCGGGGGAGGGGTCAATGGGAGGTGGGAGGAACAGGGGAGGTGGGTGGAGTCAGGAAGGCATCAGGGGGAGGGGTCAATGGGAGGTGGGAGGAACAAGGGAGGTGGGTGGAGTCAGGAAGTGATCAGGGGGAGGGGTCAATGGGAGGTGGGAGGAACAAGGGAGGTGGGTGGAGTCAGGAAGTGATCAGGGGGAGGGGTCAATGGGAGGTGGGAGGAACAAGGGGAGGTGGGTGGAGTCAGGAAGGGATCAGAGGATGGGGTCAATGGGAGGTGGGAGTGGTCAGGGGCAGTTGGAGGGCTCATGGAGAGGGGTCAGAAGGGAGGTGGGAGGGGCCAAAGAGGGGACAGGAAGGGGGTCAGGGGATTGTGAGAGGGGTCAGTGGGGATGGGAGGCTGTGCGGAACAGGAGAGTGGTGGGGGGCTGTGCCGCCCCCTAGCTGCCCCCTGTCTTTCCCCCCCCCCCCAGGTGAGAAGCCATACCGCTGTGGAGTCTGTGGGGCCCAGTTCAACCGGCCGGCGAACCTCAAAACCCACTCACGGATCCACTCAGGGGAAAAGCCCTACAAGTGTGAGACCTGCGGCTCCAGCTTCGTGCAGGTGCGGGCGGGGGGCGGGAGGGCATGGGGTAGGCTCTGTGGGAGTTGGGTGGAGAGATGGGGGGCTGTGAAGGGTTGGCTTGGGGCAAGGAGGGGGGAGAGAAACTCAGGCAATCAATAAGGGCCAACATCTAATGGTGGTAACAGTGGGATCTGCAGCCCCTGGTTCCCATAGAGTCCAATGGGAAGCAGGCCTCCCTAGTGGCCAGGCCAGGTACTGCAGCCCCCTGGAATCTGATCACGTTCTCTGTCTACCCCCCGGCAGGTCGCCCACCTCCGGGCCCACGTGTTGATCCACACGGGTGAAAAGCCCTACCCTTGCGAGACGTGCGGGACCCGCTTCCGGCACCTACAGACACTCAAGAGCCACATCCGGATCCACACGGGCGAGAAACCATATCACGTGAGTTGGGGAGGGGGGGACAGGACTCCTGGGTTCTCTCCCCAGCTCTGGGACGGGAGTGGGGGCTGGTGGGTTAGAGGGGGGGCTGGGAGCCAGGACTTCTAGGTTCTCTCCCCAGCTCTGGGACGGGAGTGGGGGCTGGTGGGTTAGAGCAGGGGGGCTGGGAGCCAGGACTCCTGGGTTCTCTCCCCGGCTCTGGGAGGGGAGTGGGGGCTGGTGGGTTAGAGCAGGGGAAGCTGGGAGCCAGGACTCCTGGGTTCTCTCCCCAGCTCCGGGAGGGGAGTGGGGCCTGGTGGTTAGAGCAGGGGGGCTGGGAGCCAGGACTCCTGGGTTCCCCCCCCCAGCTCAGGGCGCTGACCCCTGCTCTCTTGCGGCCCCCCCTGCAGTGCGAGACCTGCCACCTGCACTTCCGGCACAAGAGCCAGCTGCGCCTGCACCTGCGGCAGAAGCACGGGGCCGTCACCAACACCAAGATTCGCTACGCGGTGCTGGCCGGCCCGGCCGGCGCCCGCTGCTGAACGGGGACCGTGCTTCCTCCCCCTCCCACCAGGGGGCAGGAGAGAGACACCGCTCTCCTCCCCCACCCCGCATGGCTGCCGCCTTCGCTCCTGCCAGCAGGGAGCGTTGTCTCGGGGTAGGGGGAATTCCTGTCCCGTCAGGAGGGGCCCGCTGGTCGTGAAACCCTTTCATGGCATGTGTTGTCCTGTGGTGTCTGGGCTGGGGTGCTATGGGACGTGGGGGGGCTATGGGATGCAGGAGGGTGGTCTCTCTAGTCTATAGAGGACCCAGTTCTCCGTGTGTGTGTGTGGACGGAGTGTATATGCACCCTGTGTTTTGAAGTGGGTCTGCCATTTTGCCTGCCCACCCCCCCAAGCTGGGGAGGGAACCCAGGAGTCCTGGCTCTCAGCCCCCCACCCTGCACTAACACACCACTCTCCTCCCAGAGCTGGGGAGAGAACCCAGGAGTCCTGGGTTCTTTAAGTGTGGCACAGGAAGTGATGTCAGAGCTCTGCAGGCAGAGCATCCTGAGAGACCACACCCCCCACTTGTCTTAGCTACTTAATTTTCAGTTGATTTATGTTTTCTTCTGGAAGACAATATCTCATTTGGTTAAACCGGTTTCAATCCAGAGTCACTCTGAATTCTCTCCTACCCTGGACATCTCTATGGACAACTGATGACGCTGGCTTGATGTTGGCTTAACTGAAATCAGCAGTTGCCAGTTGTGCATAGACTTCAGTGAAGTTCTAATCACGATCTAAATCTGGGAGGAGTGACTGATTTAACCACCCTGGAAGTCTCTCTAGCCAGCTCATTGTGGTGCTGCAGTTTTGGTGACACTAGTGTCAACCCAGAGGCACTCCAGTTAAGTTCTCAGCGAGGTTGGACATCTTTAGGGACACCGGATGTCTCTGGTTTGACAGCAGTTTAATCAAAATCAGGAGTCACTAGCTGTCCATGAAGACCTCAAAGACATTCTAGTCCAGTCTCTAAAGTTCTGTGGATTGACTCTGGATTGACTCTGATTTTACTAAAATCCAGATTCACCATTTGTCTACAGAGTCTTTACTGAAGATCTAGCCTACCCTAGAAGTGTCTATGGACAACTGGTGACTCCAGAATTTTGTTTAAACCAGTTTTAATACAGAGTCACTCCAGTTAAGCTTTCCCCTACCTACAATGTCTCTATGGACAACTGGTGACTCCAGCTTGATGCTGGTTTAAGGTGTTGTCTTTTCTTTTTCACAAAGGTTCTTTAAAGAATTAAATGTATTTTTTTGCTGACAGTGGCTTTTTCTGACCTGTATCTATCTATATTTTTTTAATTACTCCCCAAGTTGAGGGGTGTATTTTTTGTTACTTTTAATTTGCTTTGCAATGTTAGTGCTTGGAGCAAATGGAAAAGGTGTTTGTAGCTCGGCCACTTGACCCTGTGTTAGTTAGTTGCCCGCTCTAGATGGTCCTAGAGTCGTATTGGGGCAGGTCCGTTGCAAAAGGGTTCTTGATGTGTTGGAGATCTCTGGAAGCGTGAGGTGTAGCAAAGCAAGGAGTTTGATCCTAAGGTCTGGGGACATTCTGGAGATTATCTGGTTGGAGTCTAGAACCTAAGGTATCCGGTGTTCAGGGCTATGTTATCCAGCATTTAAATGTTCCACCTTCTGAGTGTAGAACACCCACATTTAAATGGATATGGGATCATGGGATCCAGAACATTTGAGGTGTCTTGTCTACTGAATTGTGGGTTCTAGACTGTGTTCTTCTGGAGTCTACATATTCCAGCTCCAGAGTCCAGATCCTCTGAGGTCTTCTCTTTACGGAATCCTGGGTTCCAGAATCTGTATTTTCTGAATCTAAATATTCCATCCAACGAGTCTGGAGCCTCTCGAATCAAAGGTTTCAGGAGCAGAGGTTCTGGATTGTTAAAATGTAGATGATCCAGGCCCCCATCACATATTGCCTCTGAGGTCGTCTGGCTATGGGTTCCTGACTTCCAGGCCTTTTTCTCAATAATACTTCTCCAGATACTAGAACCTCTGAGGCCTCCTGTCTACCAGATCCTGGGTTTTAGGTTCTTTGGAGTCTCTGTCTCCAGATTGTGGAACCGCTCAGCTCAAGGGCTTCTGGAGCAGGGGTTCTAGATTATTAATCTGTAACCCTTCCATATTCACTTTGCCAGATGGCCTTTGGGCATTTCATAGAATCATAGAATATCAGGGTTGGAAGGGACCTCAGGAGGTCATCTAGTCCAACCCCGAAAGCTCAAGTTGTGGAGACCAAAGCTAGAGTGACGCAGAGTCTCTGGTCCCAGCTAAGGTTCTAGATTGTCATTGGATGAGTCTAGAACACAACTGATTGATGGGCTGTATCATTCAGGAATCCCTCTGGATCTGGAATACTGCAGGGTGGAAGATATTTGGCACGGGTGAGGGAACAGAAGAGCTGATGCAATACGTTGCAAGGACTGAGACCACATCCCCTACTCCCCCAAAACAATTAAAGTCAGAGCAGGTTACTGGGGCAAGAGAGGGATCTGGGATCACAGTGTCCCTAGAATAAAGCTCAAAATTTCAGCAACAACTGGTCTTTGCTGCTCCAGAAGAGGTCTGGAACCTCTGGTGCTTCACGGTATGTGGGGAAAAGGGAGGGAGCTGTGGTTTTGGAATGAGGTGGGAAGTTTATTGCCTTCCAATTGCCAGGGGGAAAAACAAATGGGAAAAGAGTCTAGAATAGCATAGTCTAAAACAACCTAGGAATGGATACAAATATCAGCGGGTAGCCGTGTTAGTCTGTATCCACAAAAACAACTCCTTGTTGTTTTTTTAGGAATAGATAGTGTGGCGTAGAATGGATAATGGAACCTACAATCAATGTAGAGTAAAGTCTAGAACAGATAGTCCATTCTAGAACTGATGCCATAGGAATGGATTGCATGGTCTAGAACAGATTGCCCAATCGAGAATCAATAGATTGGGAAGGGTTATGCCAGCCTAGAATGGATCGCCTAGGAATGAAAAGTCCTGTCTAGAAAGATAACACAATCTAGAACACATAGTCTCTGAACAGTTTGTGCTGTCTGGAACAGACTGTGCTGCCTATAATGGAGAGTACAACCTAGGATGGCAAGCATAATCTAGAATTCATGAACAAGAAATGGATACCACCACCCAGGACTGCACAGTCTAGTACTGATAACCTAGGTATGGACAGCCCAGTCTAGAATGATAGCCCAAATCTAGAAACCATAGCTTAGGAAGGGATGCCGCAGCCTGGACCATATAGCACCATCTAGAATGACCTAGCCTAGGAAGGCTAGCACTATCTAGAATGGCTAATCCAGTCTAGAAGGTTGGGCGGTTTAGATTGGCTAGCCTAGGAGTAGTCTAGACCTGATAGGTTGGGATCAGGTGACCATCCATACAACGGGACTGTAGACGGACCAGGAACACACACATCTCCCATCTCCTACTCCCAACCTAGTCGGGGTCAGTTCTTCTCTCTATCACGCACAGGTTCACCCAACGATGGGACCGGTTCCCATTACCAAGGTAGTCTTTGCCGCTGGGTAGATACACAGGGCAGCCTAGAGGGGACAGGCCCCGTGTCCCATCCCCCACCCCCTGAGCTGGCCAGTCGCCCTGTCATGGGGCTGGATACGGAGCTAGTGCCCCCTAGAGTGGACCGGCCCCGTGCCCCATTCCCTGCTCCCTTGAGCCAGCCAGTCCCTGGCCTGGGGCTGGATGGAAGCTGGCGCCCCCTAGAGGGGAAATGTAACAGTTATTCCTAGTGCTGTGCTACTGGAGAGGTGCAGTGGCAGATTTAACCTCCTGCCACCCCCTCGTAGTTCTTCTGGGATTTGAACCCCCCCTGCCCCACCCCCCAGCTACAAGCACATGTTGCTGGGAAACATGCAAACGGGGGTAAATTGCAGAGGTGGGACTATTCTATATTGACACCGAACACTGCGGGACAAAATGTACTTTCAAATCACGGCTCCGCCTCAGTGGTCCGGTGGGGGAGAGGTTTGGATCGGGCGGGGGTTGGGGGGGTGTATTTTGAGTGGATTTCGGGGTATCTGTCAAAAGCTGGTTCTGGCCCCACACCCTGTAGCACCTCAACCCGCGGCTCGGTGGCTGCTTTCAATAAAGCTGTTTTGGACAGAGGCACTGGTGGATTTTGTTTAGCAAGACCCTGCCTGTCTGTGGAGAGTGCCCCCCCCCGCTCCCTGCCCCACAGCGCCACCCTGGGGCCAGCCCCCTGCCAGGGGAGAGTGCCCCCCGCTGAGCCCCCCGCCCCGCTCCCTGCCCCACAGGGCCAGCCCCCTGCCAGGGGAGAGTGCCCCCCGCTGAGCCCCCCCTGCCCCGCTCCCTGCCCCACAGCCCCACCCTGGGGCCAGCCCCCTGCCAGGGGAGAGTGCCCCCTGCTGAGCCCCCCCTGCCCCACTCCCTACCCCACAGCACCCCCTAGTGCCGCCCTGGGGCCAGTGCTCCCAGCACTGAGATGCAGCCACCTCTGGGGGTGGGGGAAGAAGAAGAAAGGAAAGAAAGTCCTCACTCAGACACAAATGCCCACAACAGATCCCACCCAGCTACCTCAATCCAGTGTCCCCTGGGGGGACTGGATGACCAGTTCTTCCGGGATCCAGTCTTTAGTTTTACCATTTGACTCTCGCAGGGCAGTGGGGGCTGGTGGGTTAGAGCAGGGGGGGCTGGGAGCCAGGACTCCTGGGTTCTCTCCCCGGCTCTGGGAGGGGAGTGGAGGCTGGTGGTTAGAGCAGGGGGGGCTGGGAGCCAGGACTCCTGGGTTCTCTCCCCGGCTCTGGGAGGGGAGTGGGGGCTGGTGGATTAGAGCGGGGGGGGGGGCAGGGAGCCAGAACTCCTGGGTTCTCTCCCTGGCTCTGGGAGGGGAGTGGGGGCTAGTGGGTTAGAGCAGGTGGGGCTGGGAGCCAGGACTCCTGGGTTCTCTCCCTGGCTCTGGAAGGGGAATGGTGCCTGGTGGTTAGAGCAGGGGGGGCTGGGAGCCAGGACTCCTGGGTTCTCTCCCCGGCTCTGGGAGGGGAGTGGGGCCTGGTGGTTAGAGCAGGGGGGGCTGGGAGCCAGGACTCCTGGGTTCTCTCCCCGGCTCTGGGAGGGGAGCGGGGCCTGGTGGTTAGAGCAGGGGGGCTGTGTGACGAACTGGGCCTGTTCTCACGGTGGTCTGTGAATGCTGACAGGGGAGTGTTCTGGGATAGTCTGCATTGCAGGATGGGATCTGCCCGAGGGCGCCCGAGGGCGCATACCTGAGTGTGTAACATGAGAACCCAGGAAGGGGTTGAAGGGGAGGCGACTCCTTAGCCCGGGAAACTGAACAAAGGCTGTGGGAGGGGTCGCTGAAAGCAGAGTGCTGGAAGGAGGCTGGAGAGATGGCTGGGAGGCAGAGATGGCTCTGACCCCCAAAGGGGGGTGGGCTGGCATGCCCTGGGACCCCAAGCTGGACCTAACTGAGGGGGGCCCTGTTGTCTGTGCCTGCAAGACCTGTCTTGGACTGTATTCCTGTCATCCAAATAAACCTTCTGCTTTACTGGCTGGCTGAGAGTCATGGTGAATCGCAGGAAGTCGGGGGTGCAGGGCCCTGAGTCCCCCAATACTCCGTGACAACTGGTGGCAGCGGTGGGATCTACTGCACCCCGTGGACGGCGCTTCCTGCAGTAAGTGACTGGGGAGCAGTAAAACGAAGGGGGATTGACGGGGACCAGGCCGGCTGAAGAGTGGGAGAGAGACGGTTATTACCCCTGGGAGTGTGTGACCAGCGAGAAGGACTTTTGCAGTAACAGGGTCCCCCGGGGGGATCGCAGCGAGTGGTCCCAGGGGCGGAGGAGTCTGCAGCTCGACCCTGGCAGAGAGGCAGTGACCTCGAGAAGAGCTGGCACACTAGGGGTCCCCCTGGGAACTGTGGGGAGCTGTGAGCACACAGGCCGGTGAGTGGCCAGCAGGAAGATGTATGCCAAGCGGCTTAAGAGCGACCTGGTGGAGCTGTGCAAGCAGAGGCGGCTGCGCATTGGGAGGCTCACTAAAGAACAGCTCATTGCCCAGCTGGAGGCGGAAGATCGCGCGAATGAACTGATCCCTGTGTCTCAGGGAAGCAGCCTGGCAAATGCAGCGCAGGCACCAGTGTCTGTCCCAGCTGGGAGTGGTCAGCCGGCTGCTGAGGGCTTCCCGAGACCCCTCCTTCCTATGCCTAGGGGAAGGGTGGGGAGGAGCCCAGCAAATACCGAAGGCACCGTGACCCCCCCGGCCAGCAGGGGGTCCCCCCGGCGAAGCCCGCCGGCCAGCAGAGGATCCTCCCGGCGACGTTCGGCATCCGGGGAGCGGAATTGGCTGGAATGGGAGAAAGAGCTAAAACTGAGGGAGCTGGAGGATCGTGAACAACAGAGACAGCATGAAGAGAGACAGCGTCAGCAGGAACGGGAGGAGAATGAGAGACAGAGACAGGAGAATGAGAGACAGCGTCAGCATGACCTGGAACTGGCGAGATTGAAGGGCAGCGAACCCCCGGCTGCGGTGAGTGAGGGGGGACCCAGGACTGCACGGAGCTTTGATAAGTGCATCATGGCCCCATACAAGGAGGGGGAGGACATGGATGACTTCCTGGAGGCCTTTGAGACGGCCTGCGAGCTGCATCGGGTGGAGCCCGCGGACAGACTCCGGGTCCTTACCCCCTTACTGGACCCCAAATCCGTGGCATTGTACCGCCAACTGGGAGAGGCAGGGAAAGGGGACTACGAACTATTCAAAAAGGCCCTGCTACGAGAGTTTGGGCTGACTCCTGAGATGTACCGGGAAAGGTTCCGGAGTCAAGATAAAACCCCTGAGATCTCATATCTGCAACTAGCCGCCCGCATGGAAAGATACGCCAGCAAGTGGGCTGGTGGGGCCCAGACGAAGGAGGACCTGATTAAACTGCTGGTACTGGAGCAACTGTATGAGCGGTGCCCATCCGACCTGAGGCTGTGGTTGGTGGACAGAAAGCCAGAGAACCCGCGACACGCCGGGCAGCTGGCTGATGAGTTTGTAAAGAGCCGGTCAGGGGGTGGCAGGGAGGAGTCCCAAAGGAGCAATCCCACCACAACGCAGAGAGAGAGTCACCATGGGACCTCCCCGTGGGAAAATACAGAAAAACCCCATCAGAGGGGAACATCCGGCATCAGGACCATCCGACCCACTCAAGGGGACCCATGGGACATGGGCTGCTACCACTGTGGCCAAAAGGGCCACATACGGGCCCAGTGCCCCAGGCTCAGGGACAGACTGAGCAGGCCGAACCCACAGAGGGTTGACTGGGTAGAGACCCAGCCCGGCGAGAGGCAGCATTCCCAGGGAAGGGGGGCTGGCAGAGTATCACCTGCTAAGGAGGGAGGAGAGCCCCAGGCCAGCTTCTCTGGGGGGCCAGATGCTCCGGATTCAAAGTTCTCCGTTTACAGGGTTGGCGCGGGGCTGTCCCTGCGGAGCGAGTGCCTTGTTCCCCTGGAGGTGGATGGGAAGGAAGTTTATGGTTACTGGGACACGGGCGCAGAGGTGACACTGGCCCGGCCCGAGGTGGTGGCCCCAGATCGGGTGGTGCCCAACACCTTCCTGACCCTGACCGGGGTGGGCGGGACCCCATTCAAGGTTCCCGTAGCGAGGGTACACCTGAAATGGGGGGCCAAGGAGGGCCCCAAGGACGTGGGAGTGCACCACCATTTGCCCACTGAGGTGTTGATGGGGGGGGGACCTAGAGGACTGGCCCAGCAGCCCCCAGACCGCCTTAGTTGTGACCCGTGGTCAGAGCCGGCGAGGGGCACTGCGCCCTGGCCTTGGGGGGGGTGCCTTGCCTGAGGCGCGGGACCCTAACCTGGTGGGGAGGGAACGCCCAGGGACGCGGCTCAGGGAGGCTGCAGCTTCGGACCCAGCGGGCGAGAGAGAGCAGGTGGCCATCCCCGTCCCAGCTGCTGAGTTCCAGGCCGAGTTGCAGAGAGATCCCTCCTTGCGGAAGATAAGGGACCTGGCCGACCTCAATGCGGTACAGACCATGGGACGAGGTGACCGGAAAAGGTTCCTGTGGGAGAAGGGGTTCCTGTACCGAGAATGGGCTCCCCCAGGGGAAATGGAGTCAGGGGGGATCAGGAGGCAGCTGGTGGTACCCCAGAAGTATCGCCGCCAGCTGCTGTGCCGGGCCCATAACATTCCCCTCTCAGGGCACCAGGGAACCTGGCGTACCCAGCAGAGGCTGCTACGGAGCTTTTACTGGCCTGGGGTCTTTGTTACTGTCCGACAGTACTGCGGATCCTGTGACCCCTGTCAGAGGGGGAGGAAGGCCTGGGACAAGGGGAAAACAGCTTTAGGACCCTTGCCCAGCATAAAGGATCCTTTCCAGAGGGTGGCCAAGGTTAAAAGGGCGGCTCTAAACCAAGAGAGCCCAAAGCACAGACCTCCAGACTGGAGCGCTGGGAGAAGACCACAGCCCAGTTGGAACCCCAGAGGTATGGGGGTGGGAAAAGGGCACAGGCCGCATAAACCTTCCCACATGCGAACTGCGAGTGCCATCAAGCACCCCGACCTAAGGGGGGGCGTGAAACTGAAGGGGCCTGGTGTAATTCCCACCAAGGAACTGGAGGGATGCGGGGGCATCCATGGGAACGGGGGTAGGTTCGAACTTCCCCGGGTCACTGGCTAAAGTGACCCTGCTCAGTTCGGTCTCGAAGGGGGGAGAGATGTGACGAACTGGGCCTGTTCTCACGGTGGTCTGTGAATGCTGACAGGGGAGTGTTCTGGGATAGTCTGCATTGCAGGATGGGATCTGCCCGAGGGCGCCCGAGGGCGCATACCTGAGTGTGTAACATGAGAACCCAGGAAGGGGTTGAAGGGGAGGCGACTCCTTAGCCCGGGAAACTGAACAAAGGCTGTGGGAGGGGTCGCTGAAAGCAGAGTGCTGGAAGGAGGCTGGAGAGATGGCTGGGAGGCAGAGATGGCTCTGACCCCCAAAGGGGGGTGGGCTGGCATGCCCTGGGACCCCAAGCTGGACCTAACTGAGGGGGGCCCTGTTGTCTGTGCCTGCAAGACCTGTCTTGGACTGTATTCCTGTCATCCAAATAAACCTTCTGCTTTACTGGCTGGCTGAGAGTCATGGTGAATCGCAGGAAGTCGGGGGTGCAGGGCCCTGAGTCCCCCAATACTCCGTGACAGGCTGGGATCCAGGACTCCTGGGTTCTCTCCCCTGATCTGCTGCAAACTCACTGTTTACCCTTGGGCCAGTCCCTCTTTTCTCTCCACCCACCCTCTGCCCCTGGAAATCCACAGCCTGCAAAGCTCCTGCGTCTTCCTCTGGGGTGGGAGAGAAGCTAAAGAGCCCCAGGGGTTGTGCTGGGCTGGCCTGGGGGAGGCCAGTTCCCTCAGAGCGGACAAGAGGGGTGCTGGGCAGGACGGGACACAGAGCCCCACGAAGCAGCTGAAGTACTGCAGCCCGACAAAGAGAATGGGGGTGTCACCCCCACCCCACTTTTCTTAGCTGGAAAAGAACTCACCCATAAGCTCTTTGGGATGGAACCCAGGAGTTCTGGCTCCCAGCCCCCCCTGCTCTAACCCACCAGCCCCCACTCCCCTCCCAGAGCCAGGAGAGAACCCAGGCGTCCGGGCCCCCTGTCCTGCTGTCTGTGCTCACTGAAGAGGGCCAGGGGGGCCACAGACACGCCCCATCCCAGCTTCCTGCCCTAACAATGGACCCCGGGCAGCTGTGTCCTGCCTGGGTCCCTGCACAGCGTCACTGCCTGAGCTGGGAGCTTCCTGCACAGCGTGGGGGTGGGGATGGGGGGGCAGGAATGGGGGGGTCTCAATTCGGATCCAGGCTCCCTGGGGTCAAGCCAGAGTCACCCCCCCCGAACTGCAAGTGGGGGCAGGGCTGCATTCAGCAACCCCGTGGTGAATTTGGAATCAGACACCAGCCCCCTCTCCCCTCCCAGAGCCAGGGAGAGAACCCAGGAGTCCTGGCTCCCAGTGCCCCCCCTCCTCTAACCCACCAGCCCCCACTCCCCTCCCAGAGCCGGGGAGAGAACCCAGGAGTCCTGGATCCCAGCCCCCCTGCTCTGACCCACCAGCCCCCACTCCCCTCCCAGAGCCGGGGACAGAACCCAGGAGTCCTGGCTCCCAGCCCCCCCTACTCTAACCCACCAGCCCCCGCTCCCCTCCCAGAGCTGGGGAGAGAACCCAGGAGTCCTGGTTCCCAGCCCCCCTGCTCTACACCAGCCCCTGCTCCCCTCCCAGAGCTGGGGAGAGAACCCAGGAGTCCTGGCTCCCAGCCCCCCCTGCTCTAACCCACCAGCCCCCACTCCCCTCCCAGAGCCGGGGAGAGAACCCAGGAGTCCTGGCTCCCAGCCCCCCTTGCTCTAACCCACCAGCCCCCACTCCCCTCCCAGAGCCGGGGAGAGAACCCAGGCGTCCTGGCTCCCAGCCTCCCCCCAGCTCTAACCCACCAGCCCCCACTCCCCTCCCAGAGCCGGGGAGAGAACTCAGGAGTCCTACACCTTTAATACAAAATCAGGCACCCTCGATTATTAATCCAGGTCCCCCCTGCACAGCAGGTGTAGACAGTTGCACTCCTTGATCTGTGATGAGGTTCACTTCTGGAGGGGATGGGGACCGGGGGACAGGGGAAAGGCCCTGTGCCCCATTCCCTGCCCCCCTGAGCCAGCCAGTCCCTGCCCTGGGGCTGGATGGGAGCTGGCATCCTCTAGGTAACATTGTGTGTCCTGGCCCCCGTACTGCCCCGCACCCGAGAAGATTTCCCCTGCCTCACTCACAGGCAGCCAAGACACAGCCCCCAACGTCACAGGCCCTCGCAACCCCCAACACCCCCCCCACAGGAGTTGGGGGGGGCTAATGCTGGGGTGCCACCCCATCCTCCATCCCGCCAGGCTCAGCGGGCTCCGGTCTCAGCCAGCGGTTCTCTGCTGTGGCCAGAGCCCAGCTGGCCGGATTTCCTTCCTGTGTCTCAGAGCCGGCAAAGGGGGCGGGGTGGGGTGCGGAGATGGGGGTGCCCCCCCAGCTCCTTCCGCAACAGTCATTGAAGCAGGAAACAGGTGCGAAGATGTCATCCCTGCCCCCCCGCCCGGACAGAAACACACCCCCCAGTGAACCCGGAGGGCCGGGGTGAGTCACGGCCCCAAGGCGGCAGCCGGGCCATGGGCCAGGGGGAGACGGGGGAAGGCCAGGAAGGCAAAGAGGGCAGCCCAGACAGGTCAGACTGACGAGCCCATCTAGCCGGTAGCCAGCCTGCTGCCGTGGTCCCTATGCTTTCTCGGACTATGTCAGCCTGGTTACACAGGGACCCCTCGCCCAGCACTGAGATGCGGCCACCTCTGGGGTGGGGCGGCTGGTTACCCCGGGACCCCTCGCCTGGCGCTGAGATGCGGCCACCTCTGGGGCGGAGCAGCCGGTTACACGGGGACCCCTCACCCAGCTCCAAGACGCACCCACCGTTTGCAGCGGGACAAAACGCAGCTAAACAACCCCACATCGCCCCCCCCACTCCACAAACAACACTCCCTCCCACCCCTCCCCACCACACACAAACAGCCGACACACGGGGCACAATCACGTGCACGCGCGCCCCCCCATCTCCTTCCTCGTGTGTGCCCACGCATGCCGCCCCCCCCCATGCTCCAGTCCCCCCCCTTTCCTCCCAATTTCCTGCATTACTGCATGGCTGGGAGGCGGGGGCAGAAGGAAACAGATCAGCTAGAAACTTCCAGACTCGATGGCCAAGAAAAACCAGAACCACCCCTGACCCCCCCCCGCCACCGGATCCATTTCTCCGGAACACCACCCCACAGCCCATTCTGTGGCCTAGGGCTGCCCCCTAGTGGTTCTCTCATTCCTGGTTCATTCCCAGTTCCTTCTCCCTCATTCCCAGGGAGTGACGGCAGGTCGGGGGGGACTCAGTAGCCTTGGATGGTGCCCCAGAGGACGATACAGGATTCAAGCCACGTGGTGGCTCCGTGACTCAGTTTCCCCATCTGCAGAAGGGGGCTGTGACCCGCTGAAGCTCCGCGGGAGACACTTTCCGAGCAGCAGGCCGAGGGCCGAGTGGTCCCTGCACCCCCAGCCCCGGACCCGGGCAGCCCCTCTCGGGCATCTCAGCCGGTCCTGTACTAAGACCCCAGCTTGGCCTGGGTGCTTCGCCTCTGCCGCGTCGGCGTCCGCCTTTGCTTTTTAGCGGCGGCGCCGAATGAAGCAGGTTTGGGTTCCCGAACCGGCGCCCGGCGCCGGCGATCAGTATCTGTTTGCAATTAACGATTCCAACCGGGAACCCTGGTCTCCCGCAGTGTGCCCCCCCCAACCCAGCCTGCTACCCCCCAGCCCCTGTCTCCTCACATCACAACCATGGGCCCATCTACCCCGGCGTCAGGCCTGCTGCCAAAATGTCCCGCAGGGAGCTGAGGCAGAAGAGCTGCAACCCAACACTTTGCTAAAAGGGGTGAATCATTTCCCCCCTCACACACACACACACACACACACACACACACACAGATCCTCTCCAGCAGGGGGCACCACACACACACACACAGATCCTCTCCAGCAGGGGGGAATCACACACACAAACACACACATTTTGCGAAGTATCATTGATGAAGGAACTTTCAGCCCAGCTCAAGGGTTGGCTCATGACAGGTGCTCCCCTCATGGCGAGGTCTGGCATAGCAGCTCGGTGCTCCGGCCCTGCAGTGATCTGCCTCCTCCCCGAGACTCCCCCCTCCGGCCACTTCACCTTCACCCCTTCCCCTTCCAGGGGCAACAAAGCCCATCGAAACCAAACATCCGATTCCTCCGTCCAGTCCGCTGGCTTCTGTCCCGGGCCCCATGCTCCTCACACCCGTCTCTCCCGTTCCCCGGGACTTCAGCCCCTTTCCCAGCGGCAGGTAGGGGGGCCCGGGCCAGCCCGTCCGCTACAGTCGGCTTCCTGCTGTCGCCTCTCCACTGGCCTCCCTGGAAGTCTGGCCTGACCCCCCTCCCCGCTGGCCAGCACTTCGGAGAGGACCCTCCGCGTCTCTCTCCCTCCAGACCGGGGTTTTCCCCCAGGCTGCGCCGCTCCTGGCGTCCCCAGAGGCAAAGTGGATGGCGTGTGGGAGAGTCCGGGCCCTGCACTCCCCACTTCCTGCGATTCACCGCGACTCTCAGCCAGCCAGTAACACAGAAGGTTTATTCAGATGACAGGAACACAGTCCAACACAGGGCTTGTAGGTACAGACAACAGGGCCCCCTCAGTCAGATCCATCTTGGGGGGCAGGGAGCTTAGACCCCAGCCCTGCGGCTCCCTCCATTTCCCCAGCCAGCTCCAAACTGAAACTCTCCAGCCCCTCCTCTGGCCTTTGTCCCTTTCCTGGGCCAGGAGGCCACCTGATCTCTTTGTTCACCAACACCTTCAGTTGGTACCTTGCCGGGGAGGGGCCCAGGCCATCAGTGGCCAGGAGACAGGGTGTCGGCCATTCTCTGTGCAGACACCATCGCACTGGCCCTCTAGGGCTCTGCAACAATCATCCCCCCTTATCCCACCACCTTGATACTTAAGAACTGCATAGGGGAAACTGAGGCACCCACACAGTATTCAGAGAAAACATTAAGAAACTTCCCGCTTCGTCACACAAAGACGCGGGCGTAATGGCCCATGGGGGGCAGGGAAGCGCGTTTCTTCTTCAACAGGGCCTCGTGGCGGGTGATTGGTCATTGCGACCGTCAGTGCCGGCTCCCCGGGGGCTCCAGCTCCGGAGCACCCATGGAAAAAAAAAAAGAGCGGGTGCCCCAGCTGTGTGGCAGCACCCCAATCAGCTAATTGGGGTCTCGGGGGAGGGAGCGGAGTGGGGGCGGGAAGAGGCGAAGCAAGAGTGGGACCTTGGGGGAGGGGGCGGAGTGAGGGTTGGGGTGTTGGGGGGTTGAGCAAGGGAGGAGGCGGAGCAAAGGAGGGGGTGGAGTGGGGGAGGAGACGGAGCAAAGGAGGGGGACGTAGCGAGGGAGGGGCCTTGGGGGAGGGGGTGAAGCGAGGGTTGGAGTGAGGGAGGAGGCTCGGGGGAGGGGTGGTGTGGGGGGATGGAGCGGGGAGGGGGACGGAGCAAGGGAGGGGCCTTGGTGGAGGGGGGTGGGAGTGACGGAGGGGCTTTGGGGGAGGGGGTGGAGAGAGGGTTGGGGTCTTGGGGGTGGATCGAGGGAGGGGGCTTGGGGGATGGGGTGGCATGGGGGTTGGGGTCTTGGGGGGCGGAGCAAGGGAGGGGCCTGGAGGGAGCAGAGCGAGGGTTGGCGTGAGGGAGGGGGCGGAGCGAGGGAGGGAGCTCGGGGGAGGGGGTGGCATGGGGGTTGGGGTCTTGGGGGGTGGAGCGAGGAATAGGGCTCGGGGGAGGGGTGGTATGGGGGGCCTCAGGGCAGAGCACCCCTGGGGGGAAGTAAAACTCAGCGCCTATGCCCGACCTACTTGACCGACCGAAAAGGGGATGGCGGGTCAAAGCGGAGAGGTCCCGTGACCTCCGGGTTTGGCTGCCCGGATCCCCTCACGATTCAAGGAGGAGGGTGACCCATTGGAAGAGAGCCAGAGATGAGCCATGCAAAAACCCGGCTTAGGGCGACCCCACCCAGGAGCCCAATCCGTGTAGTGTCGCCAAGAGACGCCCAAGGGGTGACTTGCTCCCTGGGTGCTGCTGTGGGTGCCGCCCCCAGACCGATTGCCCCCAGCACCGCCTGACCTGGCCGACGGCCCGTCAAGGGTCATCAGTGGGACAACGCACCCATGGAAAGGAGCCCGGAGAGCCACCTGATGGATCCACCAACGTGGCTGGCCCTTTTGGGGTCAGAAGAACATATTTGTATAATGAGAAGAGGTTTTAAGTAACTTCTCACTGCACTGGACCTAGGTGCTGACTGGGAGCCAGAGAACTCGAGTGCAATAAAGGGGGCTGTGACGAACTGGGCCTGTTCTTACTGTGGTGTGTGAATGCTGACAGGGGAGTGTGGCTGGATAGTCTGCATTGGGGGATGGGAGTCTGAGTCTGCCCGAGGGTGAATACCTGGGCGTGTAGCATGGGAGCCCAGGAAGGGGTTGGATGCCAGGTGACTCCTTGGCCGGGGAAACTGAACAAAGGCTGTGGGAGGGGTCGCTGAAGGCAGAGTGCTGGAAGCGGGCTGGAGAGATGGCTGGGAGGCAGGGATTGCTCTGACCTCCCAAGGGGGGCTGGGAGGCCTGGGACCCCCAGATGGACCTAACTGAGGGGGGGCCCTGTTGTCTGTGCCTGCAAGACCTATCTTGGACTGTATTCCTGTCATCCAAATAAACCTTCTGCTTTACTGGCTGGCTGAGAGTCATGGTGAATCGCAGGAAGCCGGGGATGCAGGGCCCAGAGTCCCCCGATACTCCGCGACAACTGGTGGCAGAGGTGGGATCTACTGCACCCCGTGGACGGCGCTTCCTGCAGTAAGTGACTGGGGAGCAGTAAAACGAAGGGGGATTGACGGGGACCAGGCGTGCTGAAGAGTGAGAGAGAGACGGTTATTACCCCTGGGAGTGTGTGACCAGCGAGAAGGACTTTTGCAGTAACAGGGTCCCCCGGGGGGATCGCAGCGGGTGGTCCCAGGGGTGGAGGAGTCTGCAGCTCGACCCTGGCAGAGAGGCGGTGACCTCGAGAAGGGCTGGCACACTAGGGGGCCCCCTGGGAACTGTGGGGAGCTGTGAGCACACAGGCCGGTGAGTGGCCAGCAGGAAGATGTATGCCAAGCGGCTTAAGAGCGACCTGGTGGAGCTGTGCAAGCAGAGGGGGCTGTGCACTGGGAGGCTCACCAAAGAACAGCTCATTGCCCGGCTGGAGGCGGAAGATCGCGCGAATGAACTGATCCCTGTGTCTCAGGGAAGCAGCCTGGCAAATGCAGCGCAGGCACCAGTGTCTGTCCCAGCTGGGAGTGGTCAGCCGGCTGCTGAGGGCTTCCCGAGACCCCTCCTTCCTATGCCTAGGGGAAGGGTGGGGAGGAGCCCAGCAAATACCGAAGGCGCCGTGACCCCCCCGGCCAGCAAGGGACCCTCCCGGCGAAGCTCGCCGGCCAGCAGAGGATCCTCCCGGCGACGTTCGGCATCCGTGGAGCGGAATTGGCTGGAATGGGAGAAAGAGCTAAAACTGAGAGAGCTGGAGGATCGTGAACAACAGAGACAGCATGAACGGCAGGAGAATGAGAGACAGCGTCAGCATGAACTGGAACTGGCGAGATTGAAGGGCAGTGAACCCCCGGCTGCGGTGAGTGAGGGGGGACCCAGGACTGCACGGAGCTTTGATAAGTGCATCCTGGCCCCACGCAAGGAGGGGGAGGACATGGATGACTTCCTGGAGGCCTTTGAGACGGCCTGCGAGCTGCACCGGGTTGATCCCGCGGACAGACTCCGGGTCCTTACCCCCTTACTGGACCCCAAAGCCGTGGCATTGTACCGCCAACTGGGAGAGGCAGAGAAAGGGGACTACGAACTATTCAAAAAGGCCCTGCTACGTGAGTTTGGGCTGACTCCTGAAATGTACCGGGAAAGGTTCCGGAGTCAAGATAAAACCCCTGAGATCTCATATCTGCAACTAGCCGCCCGCATGGAGAGATACGCCAGCAAGTGGGCTGGTGGGGCCCAGACGAAGGAGGACCTGATTAAACTGCTGGTACTGAAGCAACTGTATGAGCGGTGCCCATCCGACCTGAGGCTGTGGTTGGTGGACAGAAAGCCAGAGAACCCGCGACATGCAGGCCGGCTGGCCGATGAGTTTGTAAAGAGCCGGTCAGGAGATAAAAGGGAGGAGTCCCAAAGGAACAGTCCCACCACAACGCAGAGAGAGAGTCACCATGGGACCTCCTCGTGGGTAAATACAGAAAAAACCCATCAGAGGGGAGCTGCTGGCATCAGGACCATCCGACCTACTCAAGGGGACCCATGGGACATGGGCTGCTACCACTGTGGCCAAAAGGGCCACATACGGGCCCAGTGCCCTAGGCTCAAGGACAGACTGAGCAGACCGAACCCACAGAGGGTTGACTGGGTAGAGACCCAGCCCGGCGAAAGGCAGCATTCCCAGGGAAGGGGGGCTGGCAGAGTACCACCTGCTAAGGAGGGAGGAGAGCTCCAGGCCAGCTCCTCTAGGGGGCTGGATGCTCCAGACTCAGGGTTTTTGGTTTATATGGTAGGCGCGGGGCTGTCCCTCCGGAGAGAGTACCTTGTTCCCCTGGAGGTGGATGGGAGGAAGGTCAATGGATACTGGGATACGGGCGCAGAGGTGACGCTGGCCCGGCCCGAGGTGGTGGCCCCAGATCAGGTGGTGCCCAACACCTACCTGACCCTGACGGGGGTGGGCGGAACACCAGTCAAAGTGCCCGTGGCAAGGGTACACCTGAAGTGGGGGGCCAAGGAGGGCCCCAAGGATGTGGGGGTACACCCGTATTTGCCCACTGAGGTATTGATGGGGGGGGACCTGGAGAACTGGCCAAGCAACCCCCAAAAGGCACTGGTTGTGACCCGCAGTCAGAGCCGGCGAGGGGCACTGCGCCCTGGCCTTGGGGGGGGTGCCTGGCCTGAGGCGCAGGACCCTAACCTGGTGGGGAGGGAACGCCCAGGGACACGGCTCAGGGAGGCTGCAGCTTCGGACCCAGCGGGCGAGAAAGAGCAGGTGGCCATCCCTGTCCCAGCTACTAAGTTCCAGGCCGAGTTGCAGAGAGATCCCTCCTTGCGGAAGATAAGAGACCTGGCCGACCTCAATGCGGTACAGACCATGGGACGAGGTGGCCGGAAAAGGTTCCTGTGGGAGAAGGGGTTCCTGTACCGAGAATGGGCTCCCCCAGGGGAAATGGAGTCAGGGGGGATCAGGAGGCAGCTGGTGGTACCCCAGAAGTATCGCCGCCAGCTGCTGTGCCGGGCCCATGATATTCCTCTCTCAGGGCACCAGGGAACCTGGCGTACCCAGCAGAGGCTGCTACAGAGCTTTTACTGGCCTGGGGTCTTTGTTACTGTCCGACAGTACTGCGGATCCTGTGACCCCTGTCAGAGGGGGAGGAAGGCCTGGGACAAGGGGAAAACAGCTTTAGGACCCTTGCCCAGCATAGAGGAGCCTTTCCGGAGGGTGGCCAAGGTTAAAAGGGCGGCTCTAAACCAAGAGAGCCCAAAGCACAGACCTCCAGACTGGAGCGCTGGGAGAAGACCACAGCCCAGTTGGAACCCCAGAGGTATGGGGGTGGGGAAAGGGCACAGGCCGCATAAACCTTCCCACATGCGAACTGCGAGTGCCATCAAGCACCCCCGACCTAAGGGGGGGCATGAAACTGGAGGGGCCTGGTGTAATTCCCACCAAGGAATGGGAGGGATGCGGGGGCATCCATGGGAACAGGGGTAGGTTCGAACTTCCCCGGGTCACTGGCTAAAGTGACCCTGCTCAGTTCGGTCTCGAAGGGGGGAGATGTGACGAACTGGGACTGTTCTTGCTGGGGTGTGTGAATGCTGACAGGCGAGTGTGGCTGGATAGTCTGCATTGGGGGATGGGAGTCTGAGTCTGCCCGAGGGCGAATACCTGGGCGTGTAGCATGGGAGCCCAGGATGGGGTTGGAGGTCAGGTGACTCCTTGGCCGGGGAAACTGAACAAAGGCTGTGGGAGGGGTCGCTGAAGGCAGAGTGCTGGAAGCAGGCTGGAGAGATGGCTGGGAGGCAGAGATGGCTCTGACCCCCACCCCTCAAAGGGGGGTGGGCTGGGATGCCCGGGGACCCCAAGCTGGACCTAACTGAGGGGGGCCCTGTTGTCTGTGCCTGCAAGACCTGTCTTGGACTGTATTCCTGTCATCCAAATAAACCTTCTGCTTTACTGGCTGGCTGAGAGTCATGGTGAATCGCAGGAAGCCGGGGGTGCAGGGCCCAGAGTCCCCCCACACTCCGGGACAGGGGCTGTGGGATTTCTTTTTTTTTGGCTTCTCGATAACCAGCATCGGGGCCCAGGAGCACAGGCTGTGCCTGGTTGCGGAGTCTAACTTCAGTGTTAACCACCAGTTTGGGGGGAGCATCTCATCTCCCTTTCGCAGCCTGCCCGGACCTTGGCATTTCCCCGGGCCACACGAGCCAGGAGAAATACCCCAGGGTTAGAAAACCCGGTTTACGGCGATCCGATCCAGGAGCCTGATCCATGGAGTGTCACAAAGAGACGGCCAAGGGGTGACTGGATCCCTGTCTATAGATCTAATGTAGACAATATTTTTACTTCAAGGTCCCAGAGACACAGACAAGGTTTTCATCTCGAGGCCAAAAGATCAACAACATCAAGACACTTGATAGAATTAGAATTTAAGGGTTGGAAGGGACCTTAGGAGGTATCTAGTCCAACCCCCTGCTCAAACCAGGACCAATCTCCAGACATATTTTTGCCCCAGATCCCTAAATGGCCCCCTCAAGGATTGAACTCACAATCCTGGGTTTAGCAGGCCAATGCTTGATCACGGCCTTGGATAGGCCAGGCTAGCAGAGGAAGGTCTAACATCATCCAACGGCTGGAAGATGAAGCTAGACCAATTCAGATGGGAAAGAACGTGCAATTTTTTTAAGAGTAATTAACAATGACCTCTGGTAAAAAACAAAAATGGATGCCTGATTGCCTGTCTGAACCTGTCTAGCTTCAATATCCGGCCCTTGGCTTTTGTTAGATGGAAGAGTCTAAATCAAATCTCCGTTCCCCCTTGTAGACCGGGTCAAATCAGCCCTTCACCTTCTCTCTGTGAAGCTAAACCCATCTCTCAATCAAAGCCACATTTTCAAATCTTTGAATCGTTCCAGTAGCTCTTCTCTGAACCCTCCCCGGTTTATCACCAACGTCAGACGCGCCGGTGGCCACCCTCCTGGCTGGTCTACCCGCACAAGTTCTTTGTCTCCTGGGCCTCTCGGACCAGTTAAACCGGTCTATGCAAACGTCCCCAGACTCGTTGGGTGCCTTGGGGATTTGTGTTAATTACTTCTCCGGTGTTTCGCCCTTCTGCTCTGAGTGCAGGAAACACAACCCGTAGCTCACGAAGAGTCTCAGACGATTTATAAAGTCGATACAATCGGCGTGGAGTATTCCATCGTTCTCCAAAGAGTCACATCTACCACAAAAAGAAGAACAGGAGTACTTGTGGCACCTTAGAGACTAACAAATTTATTAGAGCATAAGCTTTCGTAGGCTACAGCCCACTTCTTCGGATGCATATAGAATGGAACATATATTGAGGAGATATATATACACACATACAGAGAGCATAAACAGGTGGGAGTTGTCTTACCAACTCTGAGAGGCCAATTAATTAAGAGAAAAAAAACTTTTGAAGTGATAATCAAGCTAGCCGAGTACAGACAGTTTGATAAGAAGTGTGAGAATACTTACAAGGGGAGATAGAGTCAATGTTTGTAATGGCTCAGCCATTCCCAGTCCTTATTCAAACCGGAGTTGATTGTGTCTAGTTTGCATATCAATTCCAGCTCAGCAGTCTCTTGTTGGAGTCTGTTTTTGAAGTTTTTCTGTTGTAATATAGCCACCCGCAGGTCTGTCACTGAATGACCAGACAGGTTAAAGTGTTCTCCCACTGGTTTTTGAGTATTTTGATTCCTGATGTCAGATTTGTGTCCATTAATTCTTTTGCGTAGAGACTGTCCGGTTTGGCCAATGTACATGGCAGAGGGGCATTGCTGGCACATGATGGCATATATCACATTGGTAGATGTGCAGGTGAACGAGCCCCTGATGGTATGGCTGATGTGATTAGGTCCTATGATGATGTCACTTGAATAGATATGTGTCCACATGTGATATATGCCATCATGTGCCAGCAATGCCCCTCTGCCATGTACATTGGCCAAACCGGACAGTCTCTACGCAAAAGAATTAATGGACACAAATCTGACATCAGGAATCAAAATACTCAAAAACCAGTGGGAGAACACTTTAACCTGTCTGGTCATTCAGTGACAGACCTGCGGGTGGCTATCTTACAACAGACAAACTTCAAAAACAGACTCCAACGAGAGACTGCAGAGCTAGAATTGATATGCAAACTAGACACAATCAACTCAGGATTGAATAAGGACTGGGAATGGCTGAGCCATTACAAACATTGAATCTATCTCCCCTTGTAAGTATTCTCACACTTCTTATCACACTGTCTGTACTGGGCTAGCTTGATTATCACTTCAAAAGTTTTTTTTCTCTTAATTAATTGGCCTCTCAGAGTTGGTAAGACAACTCCCACCTGTTTATGCTCTCTGTATGTGTGTATATATATCTCCTCAATATATGTTCCATTCTATATGCATCCGAAGAAGTGGGCTGTAGTCCACGAAAGCTTATGCTCTAATAAATTTGTTAGTCTCTAAGGTGCCACAAGTACTCCTGTTCTTCTTTTTGCGGATACAGACTAACACGGCTGTTACTCTGAAACCTGACATCTACCACACCTGACTTTCACTTCACAGAAGTGACCAGCTATTAAGAACGGCCGGACTCGGTCAGACCAAAGGTCCATCTAGCCCAGGGTCCTGTCTTCCGACACCGGCCAATGCCGGGTGCCCCAGAGGGAATGAACAGAACAGGGAATCATCAAGTGATCCATTCCCTGTCGCCCATTCCCAGCATCTGGCAAACAGAGGCTAGGGACACCATCCCTGCCCAGCCTGGCTAATGGCCATTGATGTCCTCCATGAACTTCTCTAGTTCTTCTTTGAACCCTGTTCTCATCTTGGCCTTCACAACATCCTCAGGTGAGGCGTTCCCTAGGTTGACTGTGCGTTGTGTGATGAGCTACTTCCTTGTGTTTGTTTTAAACCTGCTGCCTATTCATTTCATTGGGTGACCCCTAGTTCTTGTGTTATGAGGAGGAAATAACACGTCCTTATTTACTTTCTCCACACCTGTCATGATTTTACAGACCTCAATCATATCCCCCCCTTAGTCGTCTCTTTTCCAAGCTGAAAAGTCCCAGTCTGATTAATCTCTCCTCACACGGCAGCCGTTCCAGACCCCGAATCATTTTTGTTGCCCTTTTCTGAACCTTTTCCAATCCCAATTGATCTTTTTGGAGACGGGGCGGCCACATCTGCACACGGCATTCAAGACGTGAGCATCCCATCGATTGATAGGGCGGCAACAGGATATTTTCTGTCTGATTCGCTCTCCCTCTCTGGACACTGGAGGTGTTTGAGAACAGGTGGGACAAACAGCTGCCAGGGAGGGGAGATGAACTTCCACTAGAGGGGATCATGAGGTCCCCTGATGCTTCCTCTGTGCAGCCCCATAGCTCCCCAAATGCCTCCTCTGTGCAGCCCCATAGCTCCCCAAATGTCCCCCTCTGTGCAGCCCCATAACCCCCCCGATGTCCCCTCTGTGCAGCCCCATAACCCCCCCAATGTCCCCTCTGTGCAGCCCCATAGCACCCCCCGATGTCCCCTCTGTGCAGCCCCATAGCACCCCCCGATGTCCCCTCTGTGCAGCCCCATAGCAGCCCCCGATGTCCCCTCTGTGCAGCCCCATAGCACCCCCCGATGTCCCCTCTGTGCAGCCCCATAACCCCCCCGATGTCCCCTCTGTGCAGCCCCATAGCACCCCCCGATGTCCCCTCTGTGCAGGCACAGGACAGTCCCCTAGCTCCGCCCCCCCCCCAAAAAAAACTGCCCCGTGGCGCGGGGGGGAGGGGGGCAGGGAAAGGAGGCGTGGCCACGAGGCGTGGCCACTAATTAAGCCCAGGTCAGTGGATGCTCCGGTACAGCTCAGCTGCGCCTGCGCCGGCTCCGGCGGGGCTAGAGCGGGAGGCGGGGCGAAGGGGGCGTGGCCTGCTCCCACCGGCTTTAGTCTCGGCTCCTCCGCCCAGCCGGTGCGCCCCGCCCCGCCCCGCCCCGAACCTTGCAACACGGTGGCGCGGCCGTCCACGTGAGCGGGCGGCCCGGCTGTAACGCCCGGCGGGGGGAGTCGGATTTGTGGGGTTCATTGATCCTCGCCTCCCCTCCCCCCCTTCTTAAGGGGGTTCTGGATCGCCAGCCCCCGGGAAGCCCGGGGGGGGGAGCAGGCTGGTATTTGGGTATAACGCCCAAAGGGGGATTTCTGAAGGGGGCGTAGTGGGGGGGGATTTTTTGCCCTGGCTTTCTCGGGGGACCAGCGGAGGCTGATGTGATGTTCTGGCAGGTAAGGGGAGGGGGAGATCAGAGACCAGGCAGGTGTACGGGAGTAACGCCTGGCGGGGGCGGGGGAGATCGCCCACCCCTCCTCCCGGGCTGGAGTGGGGAAGGGAGGAGATGGTGTTTGGAGGTCCCTGATTTCCTGCTGCGATTCGATAGACTTTGACCCTGGCTACACTCGCTCCGGTGGTGGGGGAGGGGGGTGACCCTAGACTAGCCCCCATCCCTTCGCCCCCCCCCCCCCGCTGCTGTTGCTTCACCTTTCCCTGGAGGGAGTGTGTGTGTGGTGGGGTCACCTAGCTAAAGGAGTAATGTCCTCCTATTCCAGCCACCTCCGCTAGATGCCTTCTGCCTGCTTCTGGGGCTGCTGATTGTGGGGTGAGTTGCTGCTGGGGGACAGCGAGGGGGGCATGCAATCTTGAGGGTGATGGAGGTGGGTTCACCCTGGAATGTCTTGGCTCTGCTGGGGGCGAAGATGTTAAAACCCTGGTTGCAAGATTAAAGCATTCAGCATGCTGGGTGGGGGAGGTGTCAATTTTTTGCAGATTTACTCTTAACCATCTCTGAAGGGGGGGAGGGAAAATAAATTTCTGATCCTCTTAAGGGGTTTGTCTACACTGGGAAGTTAATTTGGATTAAGGGCCATTTAAATCCGCTCTGAAAGTGGATTATCTGCTCTTGCACAGACCAGCCAGTTAATGGGGAAGCAGAATCGGGTCCTGTGGAAGGGAGCCCGGGGGAGGGTTAATAAGCAGAAATGAAAGTCCGTCAGCCGGAGCTACTCCTGAATCTGTGTGGAGACTCTGGATTGAGAGGGCTTTGTTCCGACCTATCTTCAGCCACTTTGCGCCAGTCGCTTCCATGTATGGGGAACCCCTTATTCAAGATGCAAAAAACTGAAGGCAACGTGGTTAAGTGGTTTGACATGTGAAGTAAGCTGTTGATCAGAACAATTTCCCTTTGGGGAATCGTAGAACGGGAAGGGACCTCGAGAGGTCATCTAGTCCAGTCCCCTGCGCTCATGGCAGGGCTAAGTATTATCTAGACCAGTGGTTTTCAAACTGTGGGTCGTGACCCATTTACTGCAAGGCCAATGGGAGCTGGTGGCGGTGGGGGGGGTGCCCCAGCCCTGAGCCCTCCCCAAACCCCTCATCTCTGGCCCCACCCCAGAGCCCACACACCCAGCCCAGAGCCCTGACCCCCTCCAGCACCCTTGTCCCAGCCCAGAGCCCCCCTCCCACACCCTGAACTCCTCATTCCCAACCCTGTGCCCCAGCCCTGAGCCCCTCCCACACGCATTCCTGCTACCAGCCAGGTCTGGAGGCCCAAAGTTATCGCTAAGCCTGCTTCAAGCGTTCTGTACGTTTCCCGACGGGCAGGAGAACATTCACTGGCATCTGTTGTTCTGGGTGGTAGCATCTTCACTCTCCTTTGTGCGTGATACATCTGGTTTAATTTTGCACTGAATATCTGTGGAGACTCTGGATGAAGAGGGCTTCGTTCCGATTGCCTATAGAACAAAGGACCATGGGAGGGCAGAAATGAGGGTCTTCCTGCTGAATGGTGCCCCCCTTAACAAGGCTTACTGCATTGACACCCTACATGACTGCTCTCCCAGGGCTGGTCTACACTGGGGCGGGGGGGGGGGGGGAGAGAATTGATCCAAGATACTTTGACTTCAGCTATAGCGTAGCTGAAGTTGCGTATCTTGGATCAAATTACCTGGGGTCCAGACGGTGCGGGATCAATGGCCGCGGCTCCCCCGTCGACTGTGCTACCGCCGCTCGCTCTGGTGGAGTTCCGGAGTCGATGGTGAGCGCGTTCGGGGATCGATATATCGCATCTTAACGAGACGCAATATATCGATCCTGGATAAATCGATTGCTACCCGCCGATACGGCGGGTAGTGAAGACGTACCCTAAGACAGAAAGACGCGAAATAAGACTAGGGAAGGGGAATGGGGGGGCACAGCCCCTGGCATGTGGGGGAATGGGGGGCCCCTGGCATAGGGATTGACGGGGGACACAGGGGAGAATAAGGCCCCCCGGTATGGGGGGGAGGGGCAGGTGGGGGGCTGGGAAGGGGGTACATGGAGTCTTTGGGGGGGGCAGTTGCAAAGGGAGGGCAAATGCAGCCAGCCCCCCTGCCCTGCACCCCACAGCGCCCCCTGCTGTGAGAGGCCGGGACTGGAGGAGCTGGGAGCTCCCCCTGCCCTGCACCCCACAGCGCCCCCTGGTGGGAGAGGCCAGGACTGGAGGACCTGTACTCCAGGGTAAAAGAGCCTCTTCTAATACCCCTCTTTCTCCTGCAGTGAGCCCCAATGCCGGTGGTGCACCCTGAACCCCCTGACGGGGGCTGGGGCTGGATGGTGGTGCTGGCCGCCTTCTTCCAGTCGGCGCTGGTTTTCGGGGTGATCCGCTCCTTCGGCGTCTTCTTCATGGAGTTTGTGGGGTACTTTGGGGAGCTGTCCGGGCGGGTGTCCTGGATCACCTCCATCGGGATCGCGGTGCAGCAATTTGCTAGTGAGTTATGTGGTGGTGAGTGGGGGATCCTGACCCTCTTTTTGTTTTTTGGAGGGTAAAACTCCCCCAGACTCGGCTGCATCACAGGGTAATGAGGGCCCGGTGTCTCTCTGCTGCCCCCTGCAGGTCCGGTGGGCAGCGCCCTCAGCACCCAGTACGGCGCCCGCCCCGTAGTGATGGCCGGGGGCCTCCTCTCGGGGCTGGGCATGCTCCTGGCTTCCTTCGCCACCAGCCTGACCCACCTGTACGTGAGCATCGGGCTGCTCTCAGGTAGGTCCCGCCCTGAGCCCCTCCCCTGCCCCAGTGCCCTCTGGGAGTATCCTCGCTCAAGGCTGGGAGCAAAGGCTTCTGGGTAACCCAGTGCACCATGGGATCATCCTCACCCAAGTCCAGGAGCAAGGGATTCTGGGGCTGATATCCGGTATTCCAGGCAGGATGTTGTCGGTGGGGTGTTTTCAGAATTTCATTTCATTGCATTTTGCCTTTTCCTGAGTTCAAACAAGGGCTGGTTGAACAACTATGGCCCAACAGATGTAGAGGTTGAAAAAGTTATGGCTTGGTAGCCATAAAACCAGAAGCGTGTCGGAACAAAGCTGGAATTCAGGATATTTCCTTTCATCTGTATGGGCCACTACGTTGTTTTGCCGATCTGTAAATTTCGATCTCTATCGATGCCAATATCTGTTTGTCGGTTTGGGTGAATGGGCACTAACCAACACTTACCGAGTGGGGGGGGGGGGGGGGGGGGGGGGAAATGTAATTCTTCTAAGCCTACCTATTGGAGACCATGAAGTCTTCCTGTTCTACTAAATTACTGCTTTAAAATAGTTACCCAGTCACTTGATCAGTTATTTTTCGGACAGGACAAATGCCCAACTGTAAGAATACTCATATCCTAGAATCCTAGAAGATCAGGGTTGGAAGGGACCTCAGGAGGTATCTAGTCCAACCCCGTGCTCAAAGAAGGACCAATCCCCAACTACATCATCCCAGCCAGGGCTTTGTCAAGCCAGGCCTTAAAAACCTCTAAGGAAGGAGATTCCACCACCACTTCCCTAGGGAACCCATTCCAGTGCTTCACCACCCTCCTAGGGAAATAGTGTTTCCTAATATCCAACCTAGACCTCCCCCACTGCAACTTGAGACTATTGCTCCTTGTTCTGTCATCTGCCACCACTGAGAACAGTCTAGATCCATCCTCTTTGGAACCCCCCTTCAGGTAGTTGAAAGCAGCTATCAAATCCCCCCTCACTCTTCTCTTCTGCAGACTAAACCCCAGTTCCCTCAGCTGCTCCTTGTAAGTCATGTGCACCAGCCCCCTGATCATTTTCATTGCCCTCCGCTGGACTCATAATGGTCTGCCCTCTATAACACTGATAGAGAGATATGCACAGCTGTTTGCACCCCCCCCCCCGTATTAATCACTTACTCTGGTTTATCAATAAACAAAAATGATTTTATTAAGTATAAAAAGGAGGATTTAAGTGGATCCAAGTAATAACAGACAGAACAAAGTAAGTTACCAAGCAAAATAAAACAAAACACGCAAGTCTAAGCCTAATACATTAAGAAACTGAATACAGGTAAATCTCACCCTCCGAGATGTTCCACTAAGCTTCTTTCACAGACTGGATTCCTTCCTAGTCTGGTACAGTCTTTGTTAGTTCCTGCAGGCATCTTAGGTGAAAAGCAGGAACTTTCTCATGACTGGGACCCCCTTTGTCCTGCTCCACCCGCTTTTATAGCTTTAGCACAAGGTGGGAAGCTTTTGTCTCTCTGGGTCCCCACCCCTCCTTCTAAATGGAAAAGTACCAGATTTAAGATGGATTCCAGTATCAGGGGACATGGTCACATGTCCTGTGAGGAGACCCCAAGCTTTCATTGTTCCTGGGTTGGCCCCCACCTACACAGGAAGGCTTGCAGGTAAATAAACCATTTACAACCATGGGAGCCATCAAGACTCGACGCCAGCATTAATGGCCCACACTTTGCATAATTACGATAGGATCTCAGAGTTATATTTCGTGTTCCTAGTTTCAGATACAAGACTGATACAGGCATAGGAATAGGACGAGCACGCTCAGTAGATTATAAGCTTTGTAACGATCCCTTACAAGAGACCTTTTGCTTGAAGCTTCTTCCAGTTCCATCATCGTCACTCTCATTAGCATATTTCCATCAAACATTATGGAGCGCAACGTCACAGTTGTTTTTAAGGGAGGTGATACTTGCGGGGGCCGGGAAAATGTCCCCCTGCCACAGCCCCGGGGCTGCGGGGTGGGGGTGGAAAGGAGAGAGCAGAGGGCGGGGCCAAGGGTGGAGGGGGCAGGGCATTATCTTCAAACAGGCCCCCCCTTCATCTCCCATACCCCCCAAAAAATAGAGCCAACCCTGTATAGACCTAATCACACCAAATGTGACCTAAAATGACAGCTGGTACACAGTTATATCTTTGTGCTGGGGTAGAAAATGGGGAGGTGGGGGGGATCAGTGGGGTGCAGGAACCATGGGGGAGGGTCTCTAGGGGGGAAGGAGGAGAACTATAGGCCCATGGGGAAGGAGTCAGACCATATTCAAAATGGCTTCCATGTGGGGGCCACCATGGACCCAGGGGGGGAAGGAGCCAGGTATTATTAAAAATGGCTGCCACTGGGTCTGCGGAATCAGTGGAGAAGTTGTTTGGAGTGAGGAGAGCACAGGGGGGGAAAGGAGCGGGGCCTTTTCAAAATGGCTGCCATCCTGGGATGGGGGGGAACTGGGGGTCCACAGGGAAGGAGCCAAACCTTATTCAAAATGGCTGCTACTGAGGGGGACAGTTGTGGGAGGGGGGAGCATGTGGGGGAACTGTGGGTCCAGAGGGGAAAAGACCAGGGCCTTTTAAAAACAGCTGCCATTCTGTGGGGGTGGAACCGTGGGGCTGCAGGGAAGGAGCCAGACCTTATTCAAAATGGCTGCCGCTGAGGGGGACAGTTTGGGGATGAAGGGCATCAAAGGAAAGAGAGGCCCATCAAAATGGCCACTGGTTGATGGGTCGGGGTAGGGAGAAGGAGCCGGGCAAAACTTAAAATGGAGGGAGTTAGGGGCGTAAGGAGCTATGCATTGTAGGGGGTTAGGGGCGTAAGGAGCTATTCAAAATGGCCATCCGTATAGAGGGGGAACCCTGCAGTTTGCGGGGGTGGTAATCACTGAGGCTGGGGGAGGAAGAAGCCAGGCCTCATTCAAAATGGCTGCAGCCATACGGCAGCCGTTTTGGAAAAACGAGGAAAAAGTGGATGGGCCCAAAACAGTCTCATTTGTGGCCACATCCCGGCCTGTTGCCATAACAACTTGGATGTGGTTGGGGGGCCCTGACGGATGTATTTTATGCCCCCTTTTTTGCAGGCTTCGGGTGGGCCTTGGTCTTCACACCCTCCGTGGCCTCGGTGGCTCGTTACTTCAAGAAGCGCCGGACGTTCGCCACAGGCTTGGCCTTCACGGGCGTGGGCCTGTCCTCCTTCGCCTTCTCCCCACTCTTCCAGTTCCTGGTGGACACCTACGCCTGGCGGGGGGCCCTCCTGGTGGTGGCCGGCATGTCCTTCAACCTGGTGGTGTGCGGAGCCCTAATCCGCCCCCTGACCCTCAAGGAGGACCTGGCCAGCCCTGGGGACCCTGGCGGGAGCTGCCTGGGGAAGCTTTCCACCCTCTTTGGCCTGCCTTTGCTCTCCCACTGGCCCTTTGTGAGATTTGTGCTAGCCGTGACCTTGATCAACACCGGCTACTTCATTCCCTACGTCCACTTGGTGGCCCGAGCCCGGGAGCTGGGCTTCGATGAGTACCAGGCTGCCTTCCTCATGTCCGTGGCAGCCGTGGCCGACCTGTGTGGCCGCCTCCTCTCGGGTTGGCTGGCCGACTGCCGGGCTTTCCGCCTCAGCCACATTTTGGTGGCCTGGACCTCCCTGACTGGCATCTCCTTGGCACTGGTGCCTCTGGGGCACGGCTACCCGTTGTTGATGGCCATCAGCGTCTGTTATGGGTTCTTCTCCGGGGCGCTCACCCCCGTGGTCTTTTCCATCCTGCCGGAAATTGTGGGCATCGGGCGGATTTTTGGCTCTATGGGGCTGCTGCAGATGATGGAGAGCATCGGCGGGCTTCTGGGAGCGCCGTTCTCTGGTAGATTGCTGCTGACTTCCTTCTCCTCCCCCGTTCAATTAATTGGAAACGAGCTCTCCCCCCCCCCCCCAGTAAATCAATCCCCAACCCTGCCTTTTTCCCCGTAACCTTAAGTCATAGACTTGATCCTTCTTGGAACCAAGACTCCTGGCCCCCACCCTGGTCTTGGGACCAGTGGTTGACACGTGAACATCATCTTGCTTGGGATTAGCTGCCCTCCAACCCCATTTGGTATCCCCTGGAGACAGGCCCAGAGGTGGGGATAGAACCCAGCAGTCCTGACGCCCAGTTCCCCCTGCTCCAACCAGCTAGACCCCACAAGGTTCTTGTGACCTCATTCTGGGTCACCCTGGTTCTAGGTCACTCTAGGTTTTGATCTAAGTCACCCTGGGTTCTTATGGTGTTGTAGGTCACCTCCATGTTCTAGTTTGCCCTACATTCTCTGGATATTGTTCTAGGTCACCTTGGGTTCATATGACATTCTAGGTCACCTTCATGTTCTAAGTTGCCCTGTGCTCTCCGGATGTTGTTTTAGATCACACTTGGCTCTTGTGCCATTCTCGATTGCCTTTGTGTTCTAGGTTGCCCTATGTTCTCTGGCTGTTGTTCTAGCTCGGCCTGGGTTTTCCTGCTGTTGCTCTAAATGATTCTGTCCTTTCTCTGTTACAGGTTGGCTGCGGGACATGACTGGGGACTACATGGCCTCTTTCTTGGCAGCTGGGGCTTTCCTCTTGGCTGGGAGCCTGGTTTTGGTCACTCTGCCCAACTTCTTCTCCTGTCTGGGCACCTCCTCTCCTGCCTGCCGGGGCACCCAGGTGGAGGCAGGGGCAGAGCCGGCTCCATTGACACCAGCCTCTGGGGAACATTCCTCCCAGGACAGAGACTAGCCGGCCAGAAGCCAAGATCTCAGGGAGCCGGTGTGACTGCAAGGGAGTGCTGGGACCATCACCAGGTTCTGGAAGGGATAATGTGGTAAATTCCAGGCTGGTGAGGGGTCTCTATCTAAAAGGGTGCTCCTTCACAGAAATAAGCCACTTCACTACCCCCCTTGCCCTCTTGGATTCTCCTCCGGTGCCTCCCACGGGCTCTGGGCTCGGGCTCCAACCTCCCAGCAGCCTGCTGGAAGCCTAGGGCTTGTTCTGGAGGTCCATAAGTCAGGGAGGATGTTGAGGAAGGGGAGAGACCCCAGCGAGGAGCAGAAATTGGATCAGAGTCTGGGTCTAAGGCAAAGAACATTTTATAAAGGGGGAGGGGGATCGGGCCGCTGCGTTCATTTGGGGAAATACGGCACTGACCTATCGAGGGCAAACAGGAAGTAAAAGGCCCCCTCCCGTAATCTCTTGGGCAGCAGGCCCCTGCCTCAGTTTCCCCACTTGCTGCTAGGAATAGCTGGCAGGAAATAGACACCCAGCTTTGTACCCCACGTCGGGGCATTAGTGATGTCCCAGAGCCCAGAAATGCAGTTACCGGTTCCGGATTTATGGATTTTGTGCTGCTAGATGTGTAATTAGACAGGTATGGCTGGGGAAGGGGGGCGGGTCTCATCGGGCATCGTTTACCCTCCAGAAGGTAGGATTTGGTGATTTAAAAGGGGGGAGGGGGTTGTTTAGAGAAATGACAGTTTCGAGGGGGGACAAAAGCGGCGGTTTCAAGTGCCACCTTTTCTGGAACAGAGCTGCGTTTGGGGGGAATTAAAACCAGCCAATTCCTCTGGCAGGCGTCCGAGTTCATGGTCCCCTAACCAGCGCGGGAGAGAAAGGGGCCCAAGCGGACATGACTAGGTTGGAAGCGGCCAGAGTGGCGCTCCCTGCCCCCTCCCCGGCAGATGGACCAAAGGTTGAACGTGCCTCGTGGAAGCAAAGCGGTGTGAAAGTTCATCTGATTTTCCACTGATTGAAATGAACAAGTCTCTTCACGATGGGGCGGGAGGGAACAGGGAGAGTAAATATTAATGTTGCCTGAGGAGATGGAAGATTAACAAGGGAGGTTTCTCCAAGGATTGGGCAAAAGAGCTTGTGGTGGGTTTGCAGAGTTGTGGGGGCGGGGGAGAAGAAAGAAAAGGGATTAATATAAGTACAGGGCAGACCTGGTGATGATGGAACCTAGGAGTCCTGGGTCCCAGCCACCCCCTGCTCTAACCCACCAGATCCCAGACCCCTGTGATCCTGGTCCCTGTCCATTGTCTGGGACATTGCACGTACCCTTTGTAATCCAGTCTTTTCCAGGCTCTTTGGGGGCAGTTGGTTATCCAGGGACCCCTCACCAGTGCTGAGATGCGGCCACCTCTGGGGTGGGGCGGCTGGTTATATAGGGACCCCTCGCCCGGCGCTGAGATGCGGCCACCTCTGGGGTGGGGCGGCTGGTTATACAGGGACCCCTCGCCCGGCGCTGAGATGCGGCCACCTCTGGGGTGGGGCGGCTGGTTATACAGGGACCCCTCGCCCGGCGCTGAGATGCGGCCACCTCTGGGGTGGGGCCGCTGGTTATACAGGGATACCTGAAACAGCATGGAAACTTTTTAAAGACACCATTTAAATGCATACCCCCAAATTAAAAAAAAAAACAGCAAGAGGGACCGAAAAAGTGCCACCATGGTTAAACGACTAAGTAAGAAAAGACGTGAGAGGCAAAAGGGCATCCTTTAAAGAGTGGATGTTAAATCCTAGTGAGGAAAAGAGAAAGGAGCATCAACTCTGGATAAAAATACAATGAGGAAGGCCAAAAAGGAATTTGAAGAGCAACTAGCCAAAGCCTCAGAAAGTAACAGCAAAAAAGTGTGTTAAGTACATCAGAAGCAGGAAGCCGGCTAAGCAACCAGTGGGGCCTTGGCCAATGGAGATGCTGACGGACCGCTCAAGGACGATAAAGCCATTGCGGAGAAACTAAATGAATTCTTTGTATCGGTCTTCCCAGCCAAGGACAGGAGGGAGATTCCCAAACCCTTCTGTTCCGGTGACAGATATGAGGAACTGTCCCAGATTGAGGTGTCATTAGAGGAGGTTTTTGGACCAAATTGATGAATTATAGACTCATAGACTCCAAGGTCAGAAGGGACCATTATGATCATCCGGTCTGACCCCCTGCATGCCGCAGGCCGCAAGACCCTTCCCGTTGAAGTCCCCAATCCTGTGTTTTAGTGACTTCAATCGGCAGAGACCCTCCTGCTAGTGATCCCTGCCCCATGCTGCGGAGGAACGCGAAAAACCTCCAGAGGCTCAGCCAATCTACCCTGGAGGAAAATTCCTTCCCGACCCCAAATATGGCGATCAGTACTACCCCGAGCATATAGGCAAGAGTCTCTAGCCTGACCCTTGTTGGCCATTATGCTATTCATGTACCATTGCTTGGTTTTCCTTGGCTACTATGTTTTATCATTAAACCATTCCCTCCATAAACTTATCCAACTTAATCTTAAAACCAGTCAGGTCCGTTGCCCCCACCGTTTCCCTCGGAAGGCCGTTCCAATATTTCACCCCTCTGACGGTCAGAAACCTTTGTCTAATTTCAAGCCTAAACTTCCCCCGGCCAGTTTGTATCCATTCGTTCTCGTGTCCACATTAGTACTAAACTGGAATAATTCCTCTCCCTCCCTTGTATTAACCCCTCTGATATATTTAAAGATAGCAATCATATCCCCCCTCAGCCTTCGCTTTGTCAGACTAAACAACCCAAGCTCCTCTAATCTCTTTTCATACGACAGGTTTTCCATTCCTCTGATCATCCTAGTCGCCCTTCTCTGCACCCGTTCCAGTTTGAGTTCATCTTTTTTAAACATGGGAGACCAGAACTGCACACACTACTCCAAATGAGGTCTCACCAGCGCCTTATACAACGGAAGCAGGACCTCCCTATCCCTACTAGATAAGTCACCAGGACCAGATGGGATTCACCCCAAACGTCTGCAAGAACTCAAATGTGAAATTGCAGAACTACGAACTGTCAGTCTGTAACCTGTCGTTGAAATCAGCTTCGGCACCGGATGGCTGGCAGAGAGCTAATGTGACGCCAAGTTTTTTCAACAGGCTCCAGAGGTGGTGATATCATATAAATCATAGAAGATCAGGGTTGGAAGGGACCTCAGGAGGTATCTAGTCCAACCCCCTGCTCAAAGCAGGACCAATGCCCAGACTGATTTTTTTTTTCCCCAGATCACTAAATGGCCCCCTTAAGGATTGAACTCACAACCCTGGGTTTAGCAAGCCAGTGCTTTGCATTATAGTCAGCACAAAGGCAAGGAACCTCCAGGCCTGTCTCCCGGAAGACATTCGCTTCTGCATGTTAGCACAAGGCTTGGGGCCTAGGCACTTTGCACTGAAAAATGGCCCAATGGAACCCCCCCCCGCCCAATATTCGGGGAGCTGGAAATAGGGTTTAAGGGGAAGTTCTGACCACAGGTACATGTGTCAACTACACAAGTGTCCTGGCAACAAACTGACGTATATAACAGGTACATGGGATGCAGCCGAGGCTAGTCAGCTTGCTTGCCTATATATTGTTTCTTATGGGTTTGATTATTATAGGTTTATATTAGAGTATATTTTGGCTGTAACACAAGGGACCCGCAGGCCACACCCTGTATGCTGAGCTAAGGTGAAGTTATCCTACATATGTTTAGGACTTTTCACCTAGAGAGATGGTGAAGAGGTAAAACATAAGGTCCGTATAGGGCTGTGACCTTTAACATAGAGGGTGCATTGGGTACCTGCCTGACCCTGCTGCCGGGGCTCCCTTCATGCTGTACTGCTGTGACAAGCTACAGACACACTCCCGGTCTCTCACTTTCCCCAGGTAGGGACACACCCAGCGGTGGTAACATGCAAACAGGCTTTCTGGCCAGCCACTGCATGGGAAAGCTTCAGCTAAGGAAATGCCTAGATATCCGAGTGCACACCCCCACTCTGGAGGGTCAGCCCAAAGTCGTACCTCTCCTGCCGCACAGGGAAGGGTACAGCCTAAGCTCATGAAATTCACCCCCTCTCTCAATGTGGACAGGAAATATACAAGCTTTCCACCCCTTGTTACAACTCCCACAGATTGGTTTTAGACAAAACAAAAACAAGTTTTAGTGACATGATGTGAAGTGATTCTAAGGGATAGCAAACAGAGCGACCCCTTCTCCTCCAGTTCAATCTTTGTTTCTTGGGTGTTTCCAAGCATCTCCTTTGGGCTGGGAGTCAGTGAAGAAGAACCATGATGATGTTACTCCCCTGCCTTAAATAGCTTTTGAATCAGTAAGGGCATCGCCAGCAGATCAAGGGAAGTGATCATTCCCCTCAATTTGGCACTGGTGAGGCCACATCTGGAGTATTGCGTCCAGTTTTGGGCTCCCCACCACAGAAAAGATGTGGACAAATTGGAGAGTCCAGCGGAGGGCAACAAAAATAATTAGGAGGCTGGGGCACATGACCTACGAGGAGAGGCTGCGGGAACTGGGGTTATTTAGTCTGCAGAAGAGAAGAATGAGGGGGGATTTGATAGCTGCTTTCAACTCCCTGAAGGAGTGTTCCAAAGAGGACGGAGCTCGGCTGTTCTCAGTGGTGGCAGATGACAGAACAAGGAGCAATGGTCTCAAGTTGCAGTGGGGGAGGTCTAGGTTGGACATTAGGAAAAACTATTTGTCACAGACTCCCAGATCGTGCCCACTCCTGGCCCTGTGCGGTCCGTGGGGGGTGCCTCTTTCAGTGCGACAGCCCTTCTCGGGGGTCCACTCTCTCTTGGGGTCAGGCCCCCTCCACCTCCTGGAGCCGCACCTCTCTGAGCCTTAGCATGTCTGTTTCTCACTGTGGGCCCCCTCAGGGAGTCCACTCGCTCTGGACCCACCAGGCCTCCACCCCCGAAGGGGTTGATGCAACCCTGTTCTCTAGCCTGGAGTGACTCTCAGCCAGTGTCACACAGGAGGGTTATTGAGCATCTGAACACAACACAGGAAACTCTCCGGGCCTCAGGCCTGGCCTCCCTCAGCACAGCACATCCCAGTCTCTCTGCATCCAGGGGGGCTCTGCCTGCTCCCCCTCTCCAGCCCCGAGCCCCCCTGCTTCCCAGCTGGGCATCTGAGATCCCCGGCCCCAAGCCCCACCTCTGTCCATTGTCTTCTCTCCAGGGAAACCGGGTCACCTGGGCCTCCTCTCCTCTCAGCCCTCCTCTGGCCCCTCTGGCTGGTCAGGTCCCCGGGGGCCTCTCTTCACAGCCAGTCCTCCCACTGGCCAGAACCGGCTGCGACTCCTGAGCTGGGTCTCCGCGTCGTAAGGTCACCAGTTGCTGGTGCAGTTGTCCATCCTCCAGGCCATCGGCTGGGGTCCCAAGTTCCCTCTCCGGTCCTCTGTAACTACAAACTCCCTCTCCCCTCACCTTGTTAAACTAGTAACCCCCAGGGAAACTGAGTCTCACCCCCTATGCATGCAAACCATTGGAAAAACAAGGAAAACACAAGAAAATCCCCCACTTCGTCACACTATGTCACTAGGAGGGTGGTGAAGCACTGGAATGGGTTCCCTAGGGAGGTGGTGGAATCTCCTTCCTTAGAAAGAACAGGAGTACTTGTGGCACCTTAGAGACTAACACATTTGTTAGAGCATAAGCTTTCGTGGGCTACAGCCCACTTCTTCGGATGCATAGTCCACGAAAGCTTATGCTCTAATAAATGTGTTAGTCTCTAAGGTGCCACAAGTCCTCCTGTTCTTTTTGCGGATACAGACTAACACGGCTGCTACTCTGAATCCTTCCTTAGAGGTTTTTAAGGCCTGTCTTCACAAAGCCCTGGCTGGGATGATTTAGTTGGGGATTGGTCCTGCTTTGAGCAGGGGGTTGGACTAGAAACCTCCTGAGGTCCCTTCCAACCCTGATCTTCGATGATAAGGTGGGAACCCTTTGTCTCCAACTTTTTAGCTCTCACACTGGTCAGTGGAAAAACACTGGTATTCTCTGATGGAGTCCAGTACCGGGTGATTGGTTACATGCCCCTGTAGGGCCATAACCTCCATGAGTTAGAGGTTGGTTGTAGTGTCCCCAGGAAGGCTCCCCGGTGGGAGATTAGCATCTTCTAAGACCTACTGTTTTCTCTAATGGCCCTTCCCAGAATGCAATCTAGACCGATTGCATTCTGCCTAGTGGGCATTCCCCAGATGCAAACACTTGTAATAGATGCATGGACAATATTCTTAACTTCAGATACCAAAATGATACATGCATACAAATTGGATAATCCTATTCATGGAATCATAACCTTTCCAATGATATCTCCCATGATCGATCCTGGGAAGCGAGACAAAGACAAGGAGGAGGAGCAACGGGGGTGTCTGAGGTCCAGTCACTGGAAGCCGGGCAGTCTTCAGTTTGGGACTAGAAGAGGGGGAGTCCGGGGCGTCTGGATCGGGACTCCCCCAAGATGGACTTGGCTGAAAGTCACTGATTTCTATGCTAACAAGTTCTGTCCTACGCTGTGTTTCTGTCGACTAATAAACCTTCTGTTTTACTGGCTGGCTGAGAGTCATGTTTGACTGCGGAGGTGGGGTGCAGGGCCCTCTGGCTCCCCCAGGACTCACTGTGGGAAGTGCACAGAGGGGCAGAGGATGCTGAATGCTCCAAGGTCAGACCCAGGAAGGTGAAACCATTTGAGCTGCTTGCCCTGAAGACAGTCTACTCACAGAGAGGAGGCTCCCCCAGAGTCCTGACTGGCTTCGTAGGGAGCAGTTTCAGAGCATCACCCCGGTGATTCCATGACAACTGGTGGCAGTAGTGGGATAAACTGCACCCTGTGGTTGGAGCATTCTGCAGTAAGTGACTGGGGAGCAGTAAAACAAAGGGGGATTAGCGAGAGACGGGCGTGCTGAAGGCTCAGAGAGGTGCGGTTCCAGGAGGCGGAGGAACCTACGGCTTAACCCCGAGATAGAGTGGACCCCCGAGAAGGGCTGTCGATTCTTCCCAGGGACCGTGGGGAGCTGAGAAACCACAGGCCTGTGAGTCTGTGACCACTTGGGAACAGCGAGGAGATAGCCTATAAGTATCTCCTTAAGAAGAACGTTGTAGAGCTGTGCAGAGAGAGAGGGCTACGCATTGGAAAGCTCACGAAGGCACAGCTGATTGCTTGGTTGGAAGAGGAGGATCGCTTTAAGGAGCCGGTTCCTGGGGCCGCGAGAGAGGCTGGGAACCGCCAGGCAGCCCCAGGGCCTACACCAAGCGAGCGAGCTGGGGCCCGGGGAGGGGCTGAGAGCAGCCAGGCAGCTCCGGGATCCACCTCCCCAACCAGCAGGGGATCTTCACGGCCGTAGGTGGAACTGAAACGGGAAGAGCTGAAGGACCAGGAGAGACAGAGGCAGCATGAACGGGCGATGGCGGAGCTGAGAGGCAGCTGGGGTGAGTGGGGATGGACCCCAGGGGAGCCGAGCCCGCAGGGAACTCCGATATAAAATTGCTGCCCCAGTTTAAGGAAGGGGAGGACATAGACGCCTTCCTCACTGCCTTGGAAAATGTGCTCCAGGTTGACCCCGCAGACAGGCTCTGGTATCTTCCCCCCCTTACCGGGTCCCAAGGCCATAGAGCTGTTCAGGCAGTTGGACGGGGTGGAAGCCGGGGACGACGGACCGTTCAAACAGGCCCCGTTGCTGGAGTTTGAACCAAGGCATACGGGAAAAAGGTTCTGATGTATGCAGAAAGATGTACCTGGAACTGGCCACGCTGATGGGGAAATACACGGGCCGGGGCCCAGACCAGGGAGGACGTGTTGGAGCGGATGGGACTGGAGCTCTGAGGAGGCGGCTGGTGGACAAAAGGCCGAAGGACCTGCGCTGCGCAGGGCGGCTGGCGGGCGAGTTTGCAGACAGCAGGGCGGGATATGGAATGCAATCCCAGCTGGAGGAGGGTTAGGTGTGGCTAGCAGCTTAGCAATGACTGGGGAGGGAAGAATCTCTGGAGTCCGCTCCTGGAGGGGGCTGGATGCTCCAGTTTCAGGGCGCTCAATCTACAGGGTGCCTCGCTCCCCTGGAGGTGGCTGAGGTGACGCTGGCCCGGCCCAAAGTGGTGGCCCCAGACCGGGTGATGCCCAACACCTACCTGGGCGTGTGCGTGACCCCGGTTAAGGTAACCAGGGTATGTCTGAAATGGGGGGGCCAAGGCGGTCCCCAAAGATGTTGGGGTGTCCCATCAGTGGCCAACCGAGGTGCTGATAGTGGGTGACCTGGCGGATTGGTGACCGGAGCACCCTAGTCATCACCCATAGCCAGATCCAGCGAGGGGCACTCTGCCCTGACACTGGGGGGATACCCAGCAGGGGGCGTGGGACTCTGCCCCGGTGGGAAGGGAGCCACCAGGGACAAGACTTGGCGGGGTTGTGGCCTCAGACCCAGCCGATGAGAGGGAGCAGATCCCCGTCCCTTCTCGAGCCGCTGAATTCCAGGCCAGGCACATGGCCCCTCAGCAGGGCGACCCGGTTGGGGAAGAAAGACATCCTGGTGGGGATGGATTTCGCTACGCACTATCCCAAGGCGGTGGCTCTGTCTTCGACCAAGGCAGACACCGTGGCCGATGCGCTGCTGACTATTTTCAGCCACGTGGGGGTTCCTCAAGGAAGTCCTTACAGACCAGGGCTCCAACTTCATGTCAGCCCTGCTCCAGTGCTTGTGGGAGAAGTGTGGAGTCCGGCACACCTGGGCCACCCTCAGGCCATCGGGCTTGTGGAGAGGTTCAATGGGACCCTAAAGATGATGCTGAAAACCTTTACGGACCAGCACCCGCAGGACTAGGGCAAATATTTAGCTCCAAGAATCTACAAAGTTCTCCCCTTTTGAGTTGCTGTACGGGAGGAGAGTGAGGGGACCCCTGGACTTGGTGTGACGAAGTGGGAATGTTCTTAATGTTCTCTCTGAATACTGTGTGGGTGCCTCAGTTTCCCCTATGCAGTTCTTAAGTATCTAGGTGGTGGGATAAGGGTGTGTGATTGTTGCAGAGCCCTAGAGGGCCAGTGCGATGGTGTCTGCACAGAGAATGGCCGACACCCTGTCTCCTGGCCACTGATGGCCTGGGCCCCTCCCCGGCAAGATGCCAACTGAAGGTGTTGGAGAACAAAGAGATCAGGTGACCTCCTGGCCCGGGAAAGAGACAAAGGCCAGAGGAGGGGCTGGAGAGTTTCAGTTTGGAGCTGGCTGGGGATATGGAGGGAGGCCAGAACCGAGTCTGGCTCCCTGCCCCCCAGGATGGACCCTGCTGAGGGGTCCTGGTCTCTGTACCTACAAGCTCTGTTTTACACCATGTTGTGACGAACTGGGCCTGTTCTCACGGTGGTCTGTGAATGCTGACAGGGGAGTGTTCTGGGATAGTCTGCATTGCAGGATGGGATCTGCCCGAGGGCGCCCGAGGGCGCATACCTGGGTGTGTAACATGAGAACCCAGGAGGGGGTTGAAGGGGAGGCGACTCCTTAGCCCGGGAAACTGAACAAAGGCTGTGGGAGGGGTCGCTGAAGGCAGAGTGCTGGAAGCAGGCAGGGAGAGAGGGCTGGGGGGCAGAGATGGCTCTGACCTCCCAAGGGGGGCTGGGCTGGGATGCCCGGGGACCCCAAGATGGACCTAACTGAGGGGGTCCCTGTTGTCTGTGCCTGCAAGACCTGTCTTGGACTGTATTCCTGTCATCCAAATAAACCTTCTGCTTTACTGGCTGGCTGAGAGTCATGGTGAATCGCAGGAAGCCGGGGGTGCAGGGCCCTGAGTCCCCCAATACTCCGTGACACATGTTCCTGTCGTCTAATAAATCTTCTGTTTTACTGGCTGGCTGAGAGTCACGTCTGACTGTGGAGTTGGGGTGCAGGGCCTTCTGGCACCCCCAAGAGCCCCGCCTGTGTGGACTCGCTGTGGGAAGCGCACAGTGTGGAAGGGGAGGCTGGATGCTCTGAGGTCAGACCCAGGAAGGTGGAAGCCATGTGAGCTTCTTGCCCTGGCGACAGTCTGCTCACAGAGAGGAGGCTCCCCCAAAGTCCTGCCCGGCTTCGTGGGGAGCAGCTCCAGAGCATGGCCCGGGGACTCCGTGACACCTGGTGAAGGATGACTGGGCGGGGAAGGCCTCCCCCGATGGAGACTCAGTGGTGGGGCGTGTCCTGACTTTCTGGGAAAAGCTCACTGAGCTCATGGGCTTGGCCAGGGAGAACCTAACCAGGGCCCAAGGGGAGCAGATCTGGTACGACCGCACGGCTCGTACCAGCTCCGGGGACCAGCTGATAGTTCTCATCCCCATGAGAAAAAACAAAGTCCAAGCTACCTGGGACAGTGTGAAGGGTTCCCCCCCAGGGTGCCACTTGGAACTGGGGTACCACTCAGCCCCCCTGACCCACCAGCTCTTGGCTTTTTCAATCAGCATCCACAGGCTAAAAATCCCTTTAGCCTGAGTCCAGCACTTCCCCCAGGTCAGTCTTTGTTCCTCAGGTGTTTCCAGGAGTCCCCTTGGGTGGGGAGTCAGTGAAGAACCATGAGGAGGTCACTTCCCTGCCTGGGGCGGGGGGGAGCCCTTTGTTTCAAAGCTTGGTTCCCATGCCAGTCAGTGCGAAAAACACTGGTATTCCAATCATCGAATCATAGACTCTCAGGGCTGGAAGGGTCCTTAGGAGGTATCTAATCCAACCCCCTGCTCAAAGCAGGACCAACCCCAACTAAATCATCCCAGCCAGGGCTTTGTCAAGCCTGACCTTAAAAACCTCTAAGGAAGGAGACTCCACCACCTCCCTAGGGATCCCATTCCAGTGCTTCACCACCCTCCTAGGGAAATAGTGTTTCCTAATATCCAACCTAGACCTCCCCAACTGCAACTTGAGACTATTGCTCCTTGTTCTGTCATCTGCCACCACTGAGAACAGTCTAGATCCATCCTCTTTGGAACCCCCCTTCAGGTAGTTGAAGGCTGCTATCAAATCCCCTCTCATTCTTCTCTTCTGCAGACTAAACAATCCCAGTTCCCTCAGCCTCTCCTATAAGTCATGTGCTCCAGCCCCCTAATTATTTTTGTTGTCCTCCGCTGGACTCTCTCCAATTTTTCCACATCTTTCTTGTAGTGTGGGGCCCAAAACTGGACACAGTACTCCAGATGAGACTTCACCAATGTCAAATAGAGGGGAAAGATCACGTCCCTCGATCTGCTGCCAATGCACCTACTTATACAGCCCAAAATGCCGTTAGCCTTCTTGGCAACAAGGGCATACTGCTGACTCATATCCAGCTTCTCGTCCACTGTGACCCCTAGGTACTTTTCTGCAGAACTGCTGCCTAGCCACTCGGTCCCTAGTCTGTAGCAGGACTCTGCACTTATCCTTGTTGAACCTCATCAGGTTTCTTTTGGCCTAATCCTCTAACTTGTCTAGGTCCCTCTGTATCCTATCCCTACCCTCCAGAGTATCTACCACTCCTCCCAGTTTAGTGTCATCTGCAAACTTGCTGAGAGTGCAGTCCATGCCATCCTCCAGATCATTAATGAAGATATTGAACAAACCGGCCCCAGGACCGACCCTTGGGGCACTCCGCTTGATACCGGCTGCCAACTAGACATGGAGCCATTGATCACTACCAGTTGAGCCCGACGATCTAGCCAGCTTTCTATCCACCTTACAGTCCATTCATCCAGCCCATACTTCTTTAACTTGCTGGCAAGAATACTGCAGGAGACCGTATCAAAAGCTTTGCTAAAGTCAAGGAATAACACATCCACTGCTTTCCCCTCATCTACAGAGCCAGTTGTCTCCTCATAGAAGGCAATTAGGTTAGTCAGGCATGACTTGCCCTTGGTGAATCCATGCTGACTGTTCCTGATCACCTTCCTCTCCTCTAAGTGCTTCAGAATTGATGCCTTGAGGACCTGCTCCATGATTTTTCCAGGGACTGAGGTGAGGCTGACTAGCCTGTAGTTCCCCGGATCCTCCTCCTTCCCTTTTTTAAAGATGGGCACTACATTAGCCTTTTTCCAGTCAACCGGGACCTCCCCCAATCGCCATGAGTTTTCAAAGATGATGGCCAGTGGCTCTGCAATCACATCCGCCAACTCCTTTAGCACCCTCGGATGCAGTGCATCCGGCCCCATGGACTTGTGCACGTCCAGTTTTTCTAAATAGTCCTGAGCCACTTCTTTCTCCACAGAGGGCTGGTCACCCCCTCCCCATGCTGTACTGCCCAGTGCAGCAGTCTGGGAGCTGTCCTTGTTTGTGAAGACAGAGGCAAAAAAATCATTGAGTACATTAGCTTTTTCCACATCCTCGGTCACTAGGTTGCCTCCCTCATTCAGTAAGGGGCCCACACTTTCCTTGATTTTCTTCTTGTTGCTAACATACCTGAAGAAACCCTTCTTGTTACTCTTAACATCTCTTGCTAACTGCAACTCCAAGTGTGATTTGGCCTTCCTGATTTCACTCCTGCACGCCTGAGCAATATTTTTATACTCCTCCCTGGTCATTTGTCCAATCTTCCACTTCTTGTAAGCTTCTTTTTTGCGTTTAAGATCAGCAAGGATTTCACTGTTTAGCCAAGCTGGTTGCCTGCCATATTTACTATTCTTTCTACACTTTGGGATGCTTTGTTCCTGCAACCTCAGTAAGGATTCTTTAAAATACAGCCAGCTCTCCTGGAGGCCTTTCCCCCTGAACTCGACCATCTCATGGTCACTGCCTCCCAGGTTCCCATCCACTTTCGCTTCCCCTACTAATTCTTCCCTGTTTGTGAGTAGCAGGTCAAGAAAAGCTCTGCCCCTAGTTGGTTCCTCCAGCACTTGCACCAGGAAATTGTCCCCTACACTTTCCAAAAACTTCCTGGATTGTCTGTGCACCGCTGTATTGCTCTCCCAGCAGATATCAGGGTGATTAAAGTTTCCCATGAGAACCAGGGCCTGCGATCTAGTAACTTCTGTTAGTTGCCGGAAGAAAGCCTTGTCCACCTCATCCCCCTGGTCTGGTGGTCTATAGCAGACTCCCACCACGACATCACCCTTGTTGCTCACACTTCTCAACTTTATCCAGAGACTTTCAGGTTTTTCTGCAGTTTCATACCGGAGCTCTGAGCAGTCATACTCCTCTCTTACATACAACGCAACTCCCCCACCTTTTCTGCCCTGCCTGTCCTTCCTGAACACACACAGATTTCTGTGCTAACAAGCTCTGCCCTACGCTGTGTTCCTGTCGACTGATAAACCTTCTGTTTTACTGGCTGGTTGAGAGTCACGTCTGACTGCGGAGTTGGGGGGCAGGGACCTCTGGCTTCCTCACGAACCTCACCTGTGCGGACTCGCTGTGGGAAGCGCAGGTGAGGAAGGGGAGGCTGGATGCTCCGAGGTCAGACCCAGGAAGGTGGAAGCTGTGGAAGCTTCTTGCCCTGGAGTCCATTGATAACTGGGGATTCGTATATAATCAATGTAATTAATACATAATCTAATGATCAGGCAACAGAGGTGATCCCGGCAATTCCAGACCGGTAAGCCTAATTTCAGTACCGGGCAAGCTGGTTGAAACTCTTGTAAAGAACCGAATGATCAGATGCAGAGATGAACACGATTAGTTGGGGAAGAGTCAACATGGTATTTGTAAAGGGAAATCGCGCCTCGCCAATCTACTAGAATTCTTTGAGGGGGTCGACAAGCATGTAGACAAGGGGGATCCAGTGGATCTAGTGTACTTAGATTTTCAGAAAGCCTTCGACAAGGTCCCTCGTCAAAGGCTCTTACGCAAAGTAAGCTGCCACAGTGTCACGGACTCGCCCCCCCTCTGCATGCAAACCATTGGAAAACAAGGAAAAAACAAGAAAATCACCCACTTCGTCACACACGGGATAAGGGGGAAGGTTTTCTCATGGATCGGTAACCGGTTAAAAGACAGGAAACAAAGGGTAGAAATAAATGGACGGGTTTCAGAGCGGAGAGAGGTAACTAGTGGTGTCTGTACTGGGCCCACTCCTATTAAACAGATTCATAAATGATCTGGAAAAAGGGGTAAACAGTGATGTGGCAACATTGGCAGATGATGCAAAACTACTCAAGATAGTCCAAAGCTGACTGCGAAGAGCTACAAAAGGATCTCTCAAACCTGGGTAACAAAAGAGCAGATGATATCCCAGCCCCCCCTGTTGTAACCACCAGCCCCCACTCCCCTCCCAGAGCTGGGAAAGAGAACCCAGGAGTCCTGGCTCCCAGCCCCCCTGCTCTAACCCACCAGCCCCCACTCCCCTCCCAGAGCTGGGAAAGAGAACCCAAGAGTCCTGGCTTCCAGCCTCCCCTGCTATAACCACCAGACACCACTCCCCTCCCAGAGCCGGGGAGAGAACCCAGGAGTCCTGGCTCCCAGCCCCCCTGCTCTAACCCACCAGCCCCCACTCCCCTCCCAGAGCTGGGAAAGAACCCAGGAGTCCTGGCTCCCAGCCCCCACTCCCCTCCCAGAGCTGGGACAGAACCCAGGAGTCCTGGCTCCCAGCCCCCACTCCCCTCCCAGAGCTGGGACAGAACCCAGGAGTCCTGGCTCCCAGCCCTCACTCCCCTCCCAGAGCTGGGACAGAACCCAGGAGTCCTGGCTCCCAGCCTCACCTGCTCTAACCCCGGGCAGGGGGAACAAAGCAGAAGCCCTAGGGCTTTGGCCCCGGGCGGTGGGGCTCAGGCCTCAGCCCCAGGGTCCCAGCAACTCTCAGCCAGCTCCGGCGACCCCATTCAAATGGGGGTCCCAACCCACCCTTTGAGAACCGCTGCCTTACAGCAAAGTGGGAGGGGGAAGGAGCCGGTGGCCTGACTGGCGGTGGGGGAGGGAATTCTTGAGGACACAAAGTGGACTTTGCCCCCCCCACTTGCCGTGTGATCTGAGTCCCCCCCTCCCCCCCTCGGACACGACCTGCAGCCCCCAGCCCCCAGCCTGTCCCGGGACTCCCAGAGCTCAGCACAGACCCAGAGGTAGCTGGGAGCCAGGACTCCTGGGTTCTCTCCCCGGCTCTGGGAGGGGAGTGGGGGCTGGTGGGTTAGAGCGGGGGGGGGCTGGGAGCCAGGACTCCTGGGTTCTCTCCCAGCTCTGGGAGGGGAGTGGGGGCTGGTGGGTTAGAGCGGGGGGCTGGGAGCCAGGACTCCTGGGTTCTCTCCCCGGTGCTGGTAGGGGAGTGGGGGCTGGTGGGTTAGAGCAGGGGGGACTGGGAGCCAGGACTCCTGGGTTCTCTCCCCGGTGCTGGGAGGGGAGTGGGGGCTGGTGGGTTAGAGCGGGGGGGGCTGGGAGCCCGGACTCCTGGGTTCTCTCCCCGGCTCTGGGAGGGGAGTGGGGGCTAGTGGTTAGAGCAGGGGGGGCTGGGAGCCAGGACTCCAGGAATGGGGTGTGGTGGTGAGAGCAGGGGGGGCGCTGGGAGCTAGGACTCCTGGGTTCTAACCTGGCAAGGAGAAGGGGGTGTAGCGGAGCAAGATAGGAGGCTGGAAGCCAGGAATCCTGCATTGTGTCATCAGCTGTGCTAGTGAGTTGCTGTCAGGAGCCTTTGTCTCCCCGTGCCTCAGTTTCCCCAGCTGCGTCTCAGGAATCGAGGACTAGATCTCCAGAGAACCTGCAGCATAAAATTTCATGGACTGACCCTTGTCTCTTTCCCTTCAGCTGGTTTGTTTTTCCAGCCCTGACTTCTGATTTCCCATCCCCAGGGAACAGCGACGGGGGACCCCATGGCAGACCCCACGTGCCGCGAGCCCCCCGATGGGGGCTGGGGATGGATGGTGGTGCTGGCCGGCTTCCTCCAGTCGGCGCTGGTTTTCGGGGTGATCCGCTCCTTCGGCGTCTTCTTCATGGAGTTTGTGGGGTACTTCGGAGAGCTGGCGGGACGTGTCTCCTGGGTCACCTCCATCGGGATCGCGGTGCTGCAGCTAGGGGGTGAGTGAGGGACACCGGGGGGTGGGGAAGGGGGCTACTAGAATCTCAGGCCCAGAAGTGGAGTAGCTGGGAAACCCCTTCCCCCACCCACCGCTCCCCAAAGCGCCCCCTGCTGGGGGAGGCCTCAAGCCCCCCCCCAAGCCCACTTCTCCCCCAGACTCGACTGCCCTCCAGGGTAATGGGGCCCAACCGGTGTCTCTCTGCCGCCCCCTGCAGGTCCGGTGAGCAGCGCCCTCAGCACCCAGTACGGCGCCCGCCCCGTGGTGATGGTCGGGGGCCTCCTCTCGGGGCTGGGCATGCTCCTGGCTTCCTTTGCCACCAGCCTGACCCACCTGTACCTGAGCATCGGGCTGCTCTCAGGTAGGTCCCGCCCTGAGCCCCTCCCCTGCCTCAGTGCCCTCTGGGAGTATCCTCGCTCAAGGTTGGGAGCAAGGGCTTCTGGGTAACCCAGTGCACCATGGTCTAGTTATAGTTGCCAAGAGGGGTTCCTGGGGGAGGGTCTCTTTTCGGGTTCTCCAGCCATTCCTCCTCCCAGATGGGTCCTAGACATTAAGACCAGGAGGTGACCTACAATCTGGCCTCCTGCGCCATCCCTCCTGCCTACTCCTCCTTCCAGCCCATATCTGATGGTTGAGCTAGACCATGGCACGCTAAGCCGTGGAAAATCCCCCACACACCCACAGCTCCCAGGGCTATGGTTCTTAAGCCGTGTGGTGCCCAGACTCTGCTGCCCCTTCTGAGATCTAGAACCCTCTGCTCTGGCTTATCCAGAGTTGCTCTAGCCCAGATCTCCATGCTCACGAGTGTGGCCTAGATCATCGCTAGCCCAATTTCCTGCCTAGCTCAGATCAGTCCATTTCACCCAGTTCCTTCCCAGCCCCAGCTCGGGCGAGCTGGAGAGAGGACAGAGCAATGATCTAGAACCCAGCATTGTGGCAGCTGACACCTAGATCTCCCCACTCGCAGGCCTGACCAGGAGTTCTCCCCCCATCCCAGACCCTGCCATCCCAGGCTTGAGATGATGTGTCTCTAATTGCTAATGACCCTCCCACCCCCACCCCAGGGGTTAAAGGGCTAGACCCCCCTAGACATTGACTCTTTCTCCCCAGTCATATCCCGCAGCCAACCTAGAACATACAATGCCTTGGGTTACCTAGAACATGTGACATGTGTCACCTAGACCCTAGAGTATCTAATTGTTTAGACATCCTAGAACATACAATGCTTTGCATTATCTAGAATGCTCCATTCATCCCGGTTTCCCACCTGCCCCACCCCCAGATCAGACCCACCCTTCCTGGTTTTGGTCACCTGTTCCCTTTCCTTCCCCCTCCCCCCCCTGCAGGGCTGGGCTGGGCCTTGGTTTTCACCCCTTCCGTGGCTTCTGTGGCCCAGTACTTCGCCAAGCGGCGGACCTTCGCCACGGGCCTGGCTGTCTCGGGGGCGGGCCTGGCCTCCTTCGCCTTCTCCCCACTCTTCCAGCTGCTGGTGGACACCTACGCCTGGCGGGGAGCCCTCCTGGTGGTGGCCAGCATCTCCTTCAACCTGGTGGCCGCCGGGGCTCTGCTGCGGCCGTTGGAGACAGAGGGTAACAAGGCGTCCGCGCCGGAGGCGGGGTGGCTGTGGCTGCCAGCCTTCTCCTCCCTCTGCCAGCCACGCCTGGCCTGCCACAGGCCCTTCCTCCTGTTCGCTGCGGCCTTCGTCCTGGTGGACACCGGCTACTACGTACCCTACGTCCACCTGGTGCCCCACGCCCGGGAGCTGGGCTTTGACGAATACCGAGCCGCCTTCCTCCTGTCCTCGGCCGCTGTGGCTGACCTGTGCGGCCGCGTGGCGGGTGGCTGGCTGGCCGACCGCTTCGCCGTCCGCCTGGTCCACAGCCTGATCCTCTGGACCGTCCTGACGGGCCTCTCCATGGTGCTGCTGCCGCTGGGGCAGAGCTACTCCCTCCTGATGGGCCTCTGCATCTGCTACGGCTTCTGTGCCGGTGCCCTGGTGCCCCTCCAGTTTTCCAGCATGGCGGAGATCGTGGGAACGGGGTGCATCATGGAGGGGATTGGGCTCATGCAAATGATGGAAAGTGCTGGCTCCCTCGTGGGGTCCCCTCTGTCTGGTAAGGAACCAGGTTCTCTTTCCTACCATGCTCCCCTGTCCCTTTTGGATCCCGTATTTGGGACGGTTGCTACTAGGAGAAATTGAGGAAGGAGTCAGATAAAGGTCTTTCCTGACAAGTGGTCCCAGCTAGCCCACTGTCCTTTGCCTGGTCTCTGCCACATCCCCAGGGGCTGGTAGGGGAACCCGGGCCTGCCCTCTGCCCTCTACTCCAAGTTCCAGCTCACAGGCTCTCTAGTCACTGCCCTATGTCCTGGCTTCCCCCTCTCCCCTGTCTCTGGGTTCGCCAGCCTCCCAATTCCCTCCTCCCAGGGAGTAACTATAGACTACCCTCTAGAGTCCCTACTTAGCCACTGTCACCCTGTCCAGTCTTGTGCGGGCTTAGAACTCATGGGAGGTGGACATCCCCTCCCATGAGTTCTAAGCCTTTCTTGCATGAATTCATCGATCTAGCTTCATAGAGAGGGCTGTGGGGAGGGAGGGAAACAAGAAGGTAGGTGACCCATTAATTACAGGTAACCCCCGGAATTAAACCTTCCCCCAAAACAAGGTCCTGGCCTGTGACTTGGAAGACCTGGGTTCTAGTTGAACAACATGTTCTAGGTCTCCCCAAACCTCCCATTGTCTAAATAGCCCTAGGAATATGGTTGAAAGGGGGTACCAATCCGGGGAGCTAGGCTGAGACATACTGGGTTCTAGGTAGCTCTAACAACTCTGAAAAGCCCTAATCATATGATCTAAAGATGACTCCAAACCTGAGAACTAAATTGTGGCATTCTGGGTTCTAAGTATGGGTTCTAGGTAGCCAATAAAACTGTGTGGGCCTATCTAGCCTGAAATCATGTAGGCTAATGCCTGATGTAGGCCAGATAGCTAGTACATTATTAGTGATTGTTTTGATTACTGTAGACATAGGAGCGCTTGTCATGGACTGGAACTCGATTGTGCTAGGTGCAGTATAGAATCCAAAGATGGTCCCTCCCCCAAAGCCCTTACCATCTAAGTATAAGACAAGAGACAACAGCAGGATATATACAGAATATGGTGTTCTGAAGTCTAAGTATCACTGAAAATGTGTTTGAGATAATCCATGACTGTGGTCTGCATAGTCCCGTGAGACTGTCAAGCAGATATGTTCTAGGCTGTCCAAACCATCAGGTTTTGGGGTTCTAGGTAGCCCTTCCAGTACTTTCTAGGTAAACCATCACTTCATACCTTCTAGTCTGTCTAGACAGCAAGGTGATTTGTGATTTAGGTGACACTACAGTAATTCCTAGATAATTCGTGCAGGATGTCTAGGCAATGAGGCATTTGGGGTTCTAGGAAATGCATATTGTGCGCTCTAGATAACTTAAAGCCGCATATATTCTGGGATGTCTAGAGAATTAGATATTATGGGTTCCAGGTAACATGTAGTGCATTCTAGATCATGCAAATAATTGTATGTTCTAGGATGTCTAAATAATTAGATACTTTGGGTTCTAGGTGACACATGCAGTATGCTCTTGGTAACTCAACGCATTGTATGTTCTAGGTTGGCTGCGGGACATGACTGGGGACTACACGGCCTCTTTCATTGTAGCAGGGGCTTTTCTCCTCGCTGGAAGTTTGCTCCTTCTTGCCCTGCCAAATTATTTCTCCTGCCCCATGGACTCGACAACTGAGGAGGAGACCATGGGGGACCCCTGAGACTTTAGCTCCTGGGGGGGTTGTCCCAGAGAGCCAGATTGGAAGTGAGAGGTCAGCAGGGGGCAGAGCATCAAGTATACGGATCCAGCTGATAGGTGTCTGCTTCTTCGCTGACCATCGTAAGACGGTTGGAGGATGCATAAGAGACAGAAGGAGGGAGCTACCCAGTCTAGATCCACTCCTCTTTGCAAGCTGGTGTCCAGAGCATCCTAGATCTTTCAGGCTAGAAAGGACCCCGATGGTCCCCTAGTGTGACCTTCTGCACGGCCCAGAGAACTCCAGCCCATATCTGGTGGTCGAGCTAGCGGGTAGCTTTCGGTCTTGACTTAAAAGGACACGCGTGACGGAGAAGACGCCACCACTCTAGGGGAAATTGGCCCCACTGGTTAATTGCCCTCCCCATGAAAAATTTGCACTTGATTGGCCCAGCTAGTGAAGGTCGTCTCCTCCCCTTGACCGCGTTTCTCTGTCTGTCTGCGTGTAACGTGATTGTGACCGGCCGTCCCGGCCGATCGGTTCCAAACTTTCAGGGCACATTTGAGGCATGAGTAGCTAGAACCCTGTTGATTTAGGGGGAGATTGGAAAACAAAGAAAATGGGGAAGAGGGATGCACGGCGACTCGACCAGCTCTGTAGTGCAGACCCCCACAGCTCTGGGAGGATCTCTAGCTCAAACAACCGGTTGTTGATGGCAGAAATGTAATGCCTTGACTAGCTCAGATGCCTTCCCCTGGAACTGCATACCCAGAATGGCTGATCCCCCAGGCCACTGGGATTGGGTGGTTCCAACCCCCACCCCCACCCCGACCCGCAAGTTGTGCTTTAGCTCTTTTCTGAGGGGCTTTCATGACACGTGCCCCCCAGAACTGGCCGCAGCCTTCCAGTGAGGCCAGACAGATGGGGTAGACAGCTCTGTGTCAGCCCAGCTCCAGAGATATTCATACAAGGATCCCTCGCCCAGCGCTGAGATACAGCCACCTTTGGGGCGGGGCGGCTGGTTACACGGGGACCCCTCACCCGGCGCTGAGATGTGGCCACCTCTAGGGCGGGGCGGCTGGTTACACGGGGACCTCTTGCCCGGTGCTGAGATGTGGCCACCTCTGGGGCGGTGCAGCTGGTTACACAGGGACCCCTCACCCAGTGCTGCCTCGCCCCAGAGGTGGCTGCATTTCAGCACTGGGCAAGGGGGTGGGGGGAAGGGTGGGGCTGCCATTAGACGCCTCCTCTCAGCTGCGGACTTTGCCTCACAATTCACTGATAAGAATGCCCAACCTTTGAGACCCGGGTTCCCGTCTGATGCCAGGCACCCTGCTGCTGCTTGCTGGGTCCCCGGAGCTGGGAGAGGGTCGAGGGGGCAGCTGTGCAGCCCCCCCCCCCGAGGTTAACAGCCGCAGGGTCATTCTGCAGGGCGCTCGGTCACCCAGCACTGGGATGCAGCCACCTCTCACATAGGGCATGGCTGCTGATTCATGGCCCCACCCCCCTGCTGCACTGCCTGGGAATCGTTCATCGCGGATTCAGCGGCCGTCACCTCTGGAGTGGAGCACATTAACCAGCCACATGGCCAGGCTGCACAGAGATCGCTCACCCAGCATCAAGGGGCTACCCCCTCTGGGGAGGAGTGAGGCAGCTGATTATGCCAGACTCACCTCGGGCGTGCTGCGCTGAATCTTCATAGAGCCCCCCATCCTCCTGGAACCCCCTGACGGGGGCTGGGGCTGGCTGGTGGCACTGGCAGTCTTCCTGGAGTCGGGGCTGATTTTTGGGGTGATCCGCTCCTTTGGGGTCTTCTTCGTGGAGTTTGTGGGGCACTTCGGGGAGCTGGTAGGGCGCATGTCCTGGGTCATGTCTATCACAGTAGCTATTCTGCTGTAAGAAGTGGGCTGTAGTCCACGAAAGCTTATGCTCTAATAAATTTGTTAGTCTCTAAGGTGCCACAAGTACTCCTGTTCTTCTTTTTAGTGAGTATTGACTCTCTGGCCTTCTCCCTACCCCCTTTAGCCAGAGCGTCTCATCCCTCCCCCGGTGGGGTGGCTGGTTATTGAGGGACCCCTTGCCCGGTGCTGAGATGCGGCCACCTCTGGGGCGGGGCAGCAGTTTTTAACTGGGATTCTCCCAATCCCACTTTCTGCACCATCCTCCAGGACAGGAGGGTGCTCTGAGTGCCACATACCTCCACTCCTCCCCCAGACTCGGCTGCATTGCAGGGTAACGGGGCCCGACCGGTATCCCCCTGCAGGTCCGGTGGGCACTGCCCTCAGCACCCAGTACGGCGCCCGCCCCGTGGTGATGGCCGGGGGCCTCCTCTCGGGGCTGGGCATGTTCCTGGCTTCCTTCGCAACCAGCCTGACCCACCTGTACCTGAGCATCGGGCTGCTCTCAGGTAGGTCCTGCCCTGAGCCCCTCCCCTGCCCCAGTGCCCTCTGGGAGTATCCTCACTCAAGGCTGGGAGCAAAGGTTTCTGGGTAACCCAGTGCACCATGGGAGTCTAGCCCATTGCACAGGCCTCTTCCTGGAAGCAAGGCATTCTGGGTAAAACCTGGACAGAAGAATGCTCTGGGCTCAGGCGGTGAGGATTCACTGGCCCTTGGCTGTAGCTTAGAATCTTCTATAATGAAGGATCCAGAGAACCAGGTTCTAGAACAGCAAACCCGGTTCTAGATCAGCCAACCCTGGTCCCAATCCCAATGTAATGAGGATCTAGAGCTTTAAGGCTCCAGCCGTTGCTATAACAAAGGGCTGACCCCACCCGTCGAGCTGTGAAATCTCTGCTCCACTCCCTCCTCCCCAGTAGCCTGTGGTGTTTGGATAACGCAGGGGAGGACATGGGGTTTTTGGTGTGCAGGCAATGTGGGGGGAAGGGGGGGCTGTGTATTTTAGGTCAAAACTGACATTTGTCGTAGTTTGCGGTGCATCAAAAAGTCTGAACCAATCTCAGCTTAACATGTTCTGATTTTGAGCACGTTTGGAAAGAGAGTTGAAGGAAATTTGGACCTGACACAATGAGAATGTTCGAACTTTTGGGGAAGTTTTTCATAACACACACACACACACACACACACACACACACACACACACACACACAGAGCGATATCGACACGGATCCGCCAACCATTTTGGTGTAATTCAAGCTGCATTTTCGCAGCTCCAGTATGTTCTAGGTAGCACAAACAGCATTCACAATGGGTTATAGGTTGGCTTAACATGGGCAATTCCAGATGCATGATAGCTGTATAAGATGTAGTCTACTCCAATTCAATAGGTTCTAGGTAGCACAGTGTGCTCCAGATGCATCCTAGCCCTCTAAGCTGTAGTCTACTCCAGCTCCAGATGTTCTAGGTAGCACAAACAGGATTCACGGTGGGTTCTAGGTTGGCATAGCATGGTTCTACATGCGTCCCAGGCCTGTAGTCTACTCCAGCTCAATAAGTTATAGGTAACACAAACAGGATTCATGATAGGTTCTAAATTGGCTCAACATGGGCCATTCTAGATGCGTGACAGCTGTACAAGCTGTAGTTGACTCCAATTCTATATGTTCTAGGTAGGACAGACAGGATTCATGCCTAGTTCTAGGTTTGTCTTTACACAGAGTGTTTTAGATCGTAGTGGGCATGACCTTCCACCTCGTGGCATGTGGCGCCCTCCTCCGCCCGCTGGCCCTGGCAGAGGACTTGGCTCCGGCGCAAGCTCCACAGGGGTCATAGCTGGCGAAGCTGTCCTCTCTGTTGGGCTTGGCTTTGCTCTCCAGTCGGCCTTTCCTGAGCTTTGCCGTGGCCAGCCTGTTGATGAATTTGGGCCATCTTGTCCCCTTTGCCCACCTAGTGTCCCATGCCCACGAGATGGGCTTTGACGAATACCAGGCTGCCTGCCTCGTGTCCGTGATGGGTGCCACCGATCTGTGTGGCCGCCTGGTGGCTGGCTGGCTGGCTGGATGCCCGCAGGGTCTTCCGCCTCCTTCACAGCCTGACTCTCTGGACCCTCCTGACGGGCGTCATGCTGCTCCTGGTTCCCTTTGGGCACACCTACCCCATCCTGATGGGCATTGACATCTGCTATGGGTTCTTAGCTGGTGCCGTTATTCCACTGAAATTCTCCAGCCTGGTGGAAATCGTGGGGACTGGTTGGATCTTAGAAGCTACTGGGCTTGTAAACCTACTGGAGAGTTTTGGGGCTCTGGCTGGCCCCCCGTTGTCTAGTAAGGTCTTGGAGTTTGCCTTTCTTCTACTTTAAGCAGGAGGCACCTCCCATCCCCTGACTCCTCATTCCACAGTCATGGATCAGCCAGTGTGAAGTGGCCAGGGATGTTCTGGTGCCGCACAAGAGGGAACCGGGTTGTAGGTGATCTCTTCAGTCTGGGTACCATTTCACCCACCCTCTAACCTTTGGGGTCACCGCTGGGGCCATGATTTTGTCATTCACAGACCCCTAAATTTGTATATTCTAGGCAGTGCTAGCCCTATGCACTGTAGGCAGCTCTAGAACCTGGCTTTCTGAGTGAACTGCAATGTTACATGCTTAGGTTCTAGGTAGCTCTAACCCCATGTGCTAGACTTGACTTCACATCCCAGCTGTCTAGATTATTTGAACACTAGAAGCCCTGGATTCAGATAGCTCTAACCATATTGGTTAAAGACAACTCCAGTACTTGGCTTTCTGGATAGTTGGAACACTATATTCCCTAGGTTCTAGGTAGCTCTAATCCTGTGGGTCATGGGCATCTCCTGAATCCAACTTTCTAGGCAACTGGAACACTATCAGCTCTGCATTCTAGGTAGACTTGTGTTTTCCATGGAGCCCTAAACCTATAACCTGCACATATCTCCAGCCTCAAACTCTCTTGGTGCCTACTCCAGCCTATGTTCTAGAAATCACAACCTTGCTGGGTTGTGACTAGCCCATAGCCTCCACTGTTCTGGCTGACTTTACCCATGGGAGTTTAGATGCAATTCCAATCTTGCTGCATTTTAGATACCTACCATTGGCTGCATGCTGGGTTCTGGGTAGCCATAACTAGCTGAATCCTAGGCAGCGCCAACCGAATGAGCTATAGTCAACTCCAGCTTAATATGTCCTAGGTAGCACAAATATGATGCTTTCTGGGCTCTAGGTAGGCTTAACAAGCTGTGTTCTAGATGCATCATAATCACATAAGATATAGTATATTCAGACTCAGTACGTTCTAGGTAACACAAATATTCATGCTGGGTTCTAGAATGGTGTAACATGGTGTATTCTAGATGCATCCTACCATATAAACCAGGGATTGGCAACCTTTGGCACACGGCCTGACAGGGAAAGCCCCTGGCGGGCCAGGACGGTTTGTTTACCTGCAGCTTCCACAGGTTCGGCCAATCACAACTCCCACTGGCCGCGGTTCGCCGTTCCAGGCCAATGGGGGCTGTGGGAAGCAGCGGCCAGCACATCCTTCGGCCCACACCGCTTCACGCTGCCCTCATTGGCCTGGAACGGCGAACCGCAGCCAGTGGGAGCTGCGATGGGCCAAACCTGCGGACGCGGCAGGTAAACAAAGCGGCCCGGCCTGCCAGCGGATTTCCCTGATGGGCCACGTGCCAAAGGTTGCCAATCCCTGATCTAAATTATAGTCCACTCCAACTCAATACATTGTAGGTATCACAAAATTATGTATGCTGGGTTCTAGGTACCCCTACTATTGGTATAACACGTGTTCTTTTGTGTTCTAGGTTTCCTAAGGGATGTGACCGGCAGCTACACAGGCTCTTTCATTGTATCTGGGACTTTCCTCATGGTGGGAGGCCTGGTCCTCTACGGTGCCAAACCTTTGCTCCTGTTCCACTGCTTCTCCTCCCAGTCAGGTGACCCAGAGGATGCTGGGAATTTAACCCACCAGAATGGACACCACCTCTGTGATGGGAGAACCTCATCTGCCTGTTGAGAATGGAAAATAGCAGTTGCTTTCCATCCAACAAGACAGAGACAACACGGGAACCGCGGGCGCTGAGCTCTGGGAACGTCCCAGGAGAACTGTCCACCCTTAAATCAGGACAATAACGTCCTAGAGAGGAGTGAGATGAAGTGACATTGGAAATGGGGGAGGAGGGTAATCACAACAGGCTAGATACTGAGCTCAGTTCTAGTGGTGTAAATCCAGAGTGGCTCCAGTCCAGTCAATGGTATAAGGACCAGACTCTGAGCTCAGCAATGCTAGCGTAAATCCAGAGTTCAGTGTAAGGGGCAGATTTGCATCTCAGTTCCATTGGTGTAAATCCAGAGTCATTCCAGTTCAGTCAATGGTGTAAATCCAGAGTCACTCCAGATCAATAAAAGCTATAAGGACCAGACTTTGATCTCAATTCCACCAGTGTAAATCCAGAGTCGCTGCAGTGCAAAAAGGGCCAGATACTGAGCTCAGTGTGAATCCCGAGCCACTCCAATTCACTCAACGGTGTAAATCCAGAGTGACTCGAGTTCAGTCACTAGTTTAAATCCAGAGTCGCTCCAGTCCCTTCTGAGAGGGTTACGCCATTTTTACACCTCAGGTCCGCTCTTCCTCCAGCTGAGTGTGTGTGGACCCTCCTGAAAAACCACAGCGTGTGCAGCCTGCCGGCAAACGACGCTCTCAGTGTTAAACGCAGGGCAGGCACCCGGTTCCCCTGCCGGTTGAGCCTGTGCCTGACCCCAGAGGCCCTTTCGAACCTTCAGCTCCATTTCTTATCTGCACCCACCCGACTCCACCCGCCCTTATCTCCGGGCCCCAGGCCCACGGGCACGCCCAGCGCACGGGACCCTTGGACGGTAGAGACAGGGAGGCAGAGAGGAGGCAGGCTGGAATTCGGGGTGCGCGGCTGAAAGAGGCTACAGAGATGTTGATCACAGGGCTGGACAAAAAACAGCTTTTCAAGGAAGGAGAGTGAGGGGGCGGGGAGGAGTCAGGACTCCTGGGTTCTCTCCCCAGTTCTGGAAGGGGAGTGGGGGCTGGTGGGGTAGAGGAGGGGGGGCTGGGAGCCAGGACTCCTGGGTTCTCTTCCCGGCTCTGGGAGGGCAGTGGGGGCTGGTGGGTTAGAGCAGGGGGGCTGGGAGCCAGGACTCCTGGGTTCTCTTCCCGGCTCTGGGAGGGCAGTGGGGGCTGGTGGGTTGGAGCAGTGGGGTGGGTGAGACGCTGCCTCCTCCAGCCACTAGGGTCAACGCCGCCATCTGGTGGCGAGATGGAGAAACAGGCGACGAAACTAGCACTGCTGTGGCTACAGGATCCCTGTGTAATCCGCTGCCCCACCCCAGAGGTGGCCGCATCTCAGCGCCGGGCGAGGGGTCCCTGTGTCACCAGCTGCCCCGCCCCAGAGGTGGAAGCAGAAGTTGATATTGCAGCCTGGTCTGTTTATTGCATGCCAGCTTTGTACAGATGCCCAGATCTCCCGCTGCTCCCCCTTCCCCTCCATTCAAAGACGGGGTCCCCCCACCATGCCTCAACCGGAGGAGGGGAGCCATGTGCATGTACATGGGGGGTTAAAACAACGAACAGGGAGGATGGTCCCATAGAAATAATAAATAGGATGGGTGGGGATATGGGATTAGCCCTATAAACGGGGGGGGGTGGTATCTGGGGGCCAGAAGGGGGACCAGGGAGAAGCCCCTCCCCATAATGGAGGTGGGGGCAGGGATAAGCCCCTGCCTTATAATGAGGGGGCGATCTGGGGGCCTGTGATGGGGGGCAGAAGAGGGGGCGATGGGAGATTGGCCCCTATCCCCTATTGCCCCCATCCAAGAGTCACAGCACAGCAGCAGAAGAATGGGGGGGATTATGGTCATTAAGAAAGCAACCCAGGGGCGGCGGAGGGTGGGGGGAAGAAGTCCCTGCTGCTTCGCTGCCCCTCCCAGCCGGGGAAGGGGGAGGAGCCAGGGGTGGGGGAGGGGATCTCCAGGAGGGGATCCCCCCCCTGCGCGCACACACACACACACACACACACACACACACGGTGGCTCGGTGGTGTCCCCCCAGGGGGGGCGCTAGAGGGTGGTGAGTTTCAGGTCTCGGCGGGTCAACTTCTCGGGATTGTCGGACGCCATCAGGGAGAAGTCCCGGAAGATGTCGAGGTAGGTCTCGTCGCCTGGGAGGGCAAAGGGCGTAGGAGTGGGGCAAGGTGCCCCCCAGTCCCGCCCCACAGCCCCCTACCAGCCCAGCCCTGCCCCCCCAGCTCTGCCCTACAGCCCCCTGCCCCCCCAGCCCTGCCGGTGCCCCTCACTCCCAATCCACAGTCCCCTACCAGCCCAGCCTTGCCCCCCCCAGCTCTGCTGGTGCCCCCCATTCCCACCCCACAGCCCCCTGCTAGCCCGGCCCTGCCCCCAGCCCTGCCGGTGCCCCTCACTCCCGACCAGCAGCCCCTGCTAGCCCAGCCCTGGGCCCCAAAGACAACACACCCACCTGACTGTCCCTGCGCGACCTCTGCCTCCCGCATCTTGGCCAGCCGCAGCCTGCAGGGAGGTGGGAAGGGCAGAAAATGAGACAAGTTCCCCTCCCCCATCTCCCTGCTTCACCCCTCCCCCTCCATCAGCATCGCCCGCCGCCACCACCCCAACCCGGGGGAGGGGGGGGACTTACAGGGTGACGATATCAGCGTTGGCCGTGTCTATGGCGATGGAGAGCGGGTCCTTCCCCTCCATGTCGACCGCGTTCAGATTGGCCCCCCGCTTGAGGAACAGGCAGGCCAGCCTATCAGAGAGCAGAGCCGTGAGAGGCGGGAGATGGGGAGGGGCAAGGTCACCCATCCAGGTGGGGAATACGGCCCCGGTCCTGCTTAGCTTCGCCGCCGGGGCACCCGAGGGGTGACGGGTGCCACCAGTGTGTCTGTGCTGGTGCCACTGTGCCATCTAGTGGTCAGGTGTGGAACAGCAGCCCCCATGAATTACCCATCCTGGCTGGGTGGGCCCAAGCCCCCCTGACCTATTGGGTGGGCCTCAGCCCCCCTGACCTACCCAGTGTGGCCCAGGATGGTGGCGTGGTGCAGGGGCCCCTGCCCGGCACTGTCCGCCTGGTTGACGTTGGCTCCGTTCTGTAGCAGAAACTCGCAGGCCAGCAGGGAATTCTGGGAACGGGGAGAGGCGGAGTGAGCCGGGGCACAAGGTGTTAACACCCCCGCCAGCTAAGCCCCACCGTGTTCCCTGCACCTACCGCAGCCACGGCCTGCAGCAGGGGGGTCCGGCTGTCCTCGGCAGTGTTGACCCAGTTGACGTCTGCGCCATGGGCCAGGGCGTCGGCCATGGTGGGCAGGTTCTGGTGGCGAGCGGCCCAGTAGAGCAGCGCCCCTGGGTGGAGGCTGCGCAGGTCTTCAGGGGGGGAGCCGGCCTCCCCCGGCTCTGGAGCGGGGCAAAGGGGGGGGGGTCGCTGTCAGGGACAGGGGGCCACCCGGCCATGTCCACCAGGCTAATCTGGCCACGCGTCCCCCCACAACCTAGCCACACTGCCCCCCACAGCCACACGTCCCCCCCACCCAGCCACACATCCCCCCACAGCCACACGTCCCCCGCACCCAGCCACACCGCCCCCCACAGCCACATGTCCCCCCCAGTAGCGTAGCTAGCGGGGTGCAGGGGAAGCAGCCACTTCCCCTGCCTTTCCAAAAGCGGCCGGAGGAGCAGGGGAGGGCGCGGCATGCAGCCTGCAGCCACGGCCGGAGGAGCGGGGTGGGGGGGGCCACGGAGGTGGCACGGCAGGACCGAAGGAGTCGGGGGGGAAGGGGCGGTGCGGCCGGAGGAGGAGCCAAGGGGGCGTGGCCAGAGGAGAAGCCAAGGGGGAGCGCCTTTTTTCATGTTTGCTTCCCCTTCTCTTAGAAGCTGGCTACGCCACTGGTCCCCCCCACCCACACGTCCCCCACAGCCACACGTCCGCCCAACCCAGCCACACGTCCCCCCTGCCCAGCCACACCGCCCCCCATGGACACACGTCCCCCCCACCCAGCCCCCCACAGCCACACATCTCCCCCACCCAGCCACACGGCCCCCGCTGAGCCCTACACTCCCCCCACGGGATCCCCCCTCCCCTGGATCCTAACCCCCTCCCCCATCAGGTACCTGCAGCCCGGCTAACGCTGCCCGGTTTGGGCTTGAGGGGGGGTCGGGGGAGCCGGTCCCGGTCGGGGAGGCCCCGGCGCCCCACCCGGCTCAGCCGCGCCTCCGGCAACTTGGTGATGAATTTCTTCTCCACGTATTTGGCCCGGATCCAGCTCTCCTTCTCCGCCCTGTTGGGGGAGCCCAGGGAGGGGGTGAGATGGGGCAGCCGCCCCTGGTGGGGGGGGGCACACAGCCTTGTGCAGGGGGGTTGTGGACGGGGGGGGTCTCACCATGAGCCAGCCAGGCTAGGGGAGGGGCCAGGGGGGCGCTGGGGAGGGAGGTGGGCGGGGGCAGGGCCAGGGGGCTTCACTGGGAGCTGCCGAGCTGGGGGAGGGGCACGGAGGCGGGGCCGGAGGGTTCAGGGGGGCGGGCCGGGGGGGGCCTCACCGGGAGCAGCCGGGTTGGGGTCTCTTGACGGTCATCTCATCCACACGCGCCTCGTAGATGCGGTTCAGGGCTCCGTTCCCCAGTTCGCACATCAGCTGGGGGTGGGTGGGAAGGAACACATGGGGGGGCAGTCATAATCCAGATGTTGACCCCTCCCTCCCCCCCAGCCCTGACCCCCCATCCACGGGAGGCCCCGGCCCAGCAACCGGACCCCATGACCCACCAATGTGCAGGGGTCGACGACTCCCTAGGCAAACAGCCCCCTCCCCTGGCCCCCCGCTTAAACCCACCCCCACGGCCCCTTTTGAGTGATTCCCTCCCCGCATCATTACCTTGACGAGCTCCGGCTCCCAGGAGTCGAGCGTCAGGGAGCGAACCTTGGAGAAATGGACCCCCAGGCTCCTGCGACAGAGAACAGGGGGGTGGGGTCAGCCAGGGGGGCTCAGAGGGGACCCCCCTGGCTGCCCCCCAATGCCCATGGGCACCAGAGCTCTCGATGGCCAGGCTGGTGGGGAAGGGGGAGATCAGTGGGCGGGGGCGCGGTACCGGTGGATGCAGGGGAAGAGGGGCAGGGGAGATCGGGGGTAGTGGGGGGATGGGGGTGCAGTGAGGGGCCAAGGGGGGCTCAGGGGGCCAGGAGTGCTATGGGCGAGCAGGGGGGTACCGGGGGGCTCAGGGCAGTACCAGGGGGGCTCAGGGCGGTACCGGTGGATGCCGGAGCACTCGATGCACAGCGTGATGCCCAGGCGGGGGGAGCAGGGGCAGATCGGGGTTCGGGAGGGCAGTGGGGGGCTCAGGGGGGTACCGGGGGGGCTCAGGGAGGTACCGGTGGATGCCGGAGCACTCGATGCAGAGCGTGATGCCCAGGTTGATGCTGGCCCACTCGGGCGCGGGCTCCCGGCAGTCGCAGCACTGTGCGTTCCCCTCCAGCCGCTGCACCTGGTCCAGCACCCGCTTGTCCCCGCCTGCCCGCGGGCTCCGGCCCGACGCCTCCAGGGTGCCAGCCACCAGCGAGGCCGGGCGCTCCAGGTGCTGGGGGGGGGGCGGGGGCGGCAGGGTTAGGGGGCTGCTTGGGCCGTTCGCTCTCCACCTGCAGCCCCCCCTTCCCCACGGTGCACCCCCTTCCCACAGCCCCCTGTTCCTTCCCCCACAGCGCCCCCCGTTCTCCCACGGTGCCGCCCGCTCCACACCCGCAGCCCCCCCTTCCCCCACAGTGCCCCCCGTTCTCCCACGGTGCCGCCCCCTCCGCACCCGCAGCCCTCCCCTTCCCCCACAGCGCCCCCCCGTTCTCCCAGGGTGCCGCCCGCTCTGCACCCGCAGCCCTCCCCTTCCCCCACAGCGCCCCCCGTTCTCCCACGGTGCACCCCCTTCCCACAGCCCCCTGTTCCTTCCCCCACAGCGCCCCCCGTTCTCCCAGTGCACCCCCTTCCCACAGCCCCCTGTTCCTTCCCCCACAGCGCCCCCCGTTCTCCCACAGTGCACCCCCTTCCCACAGCCCCCTGTTCCTTCCCCCACAGCGCCCCCCGTTCTCCCACAGTGCACCCCCTTCCCACAGCCCCCTGTTCCTTCCCCCACAGCGCCCCCCGTTCTCCCAGGGTGCCGCCCCCTCCGCACCCGCAGCCCCCCCTTCCCCCACAGCGCCCCCCGTTCTCCCACGGTGCCGCCCCCTCCGCACCCGCAGCCCTCCCCTTCCCCCACAGCGCCCCCCGTTCTCCCACGGTGCCGCCCCCTCCGCACCCGCAGCCCTCCCCTTCCCCCACAGCGCCCCCCCGTTCTCCCACGGTGCTGCCCCCTCCGCACCCGCAGCCCCCCCTTCCCCCACAGCGCCCCCCATTCTCCCACGGTGCCGCCCGCTCCGCACCCGCACCCGCAGCCCCAGATAAGGGATCTCCAGCTGCCTCTGGCTGAAGGCGGAGGCCATGGCGGGAGTGGGAGAGTCCCCGGGGGGGTGCGTACCTGGCCGGGGGGCTCGGCCCACCCCTGGCTGGAGGCGGAGGGGATGGGGGTGTCCCCGGGGGGGTGCGTACCTGGCCGGGAGGCTCGGCCCGCCCCTCGCTGAAGGCCGAGGCGATGCTGTTCTGCACGGCCGTCAGCCAGGCCTGCTGGTGTCTGTCCGAGTCGGCCTGCAGCAGGCAGCTCCTGGGGGGGGACACAGGGCGTTGGGGGGGCTCCATGAGGCCCCCTCCCCCCAGCCAGGGGGGCGGGAGGCCCGGCTTGAGCAGGGGGAGAAGAAGCGGGTGATGGGGGGGGCTGGGGAGGAGCAGCGTGGGGGGAAGGGGCTTGGCACTGACGTGGGTGGCGCGGGGGGGGGCAGGACTCACTTGGAGGGGGACACGACTTCGAAGCAGAAGCGCCGCTCGTGGTCGGGGCAGGGTTTGACGGTGCAGAGCCGCAGATCTTCCACCACCACCGTCAGCGCGTCCTGGCGGGGGGCAGAGAGATGGCACCCCATAGCCCCCCAAAACCCTGCCTCCAGGGGGGGCAGAGAGCAAAGTCCCCCCTCAACACCCCCAGGCACCCTGAGACCAGCCCCCTCCCCACTACAGAGAGAGAGCACCCCAAACTCACCCCTGGCCGGGCCCCGTGCCCCCCACTCCTGGGGGGCCCCCCAAGCCCACCCCCAAAGGCCCCCACTCACCTTGGCCCGTTTCTGATACACCAGCTGATTGCTCTGGATGGAGAACCAGCGCCTAGCGGAGAGCGGGGGGCTGTCAGTGGGGGGAGGGTTCGGGGCGCACAGCCCCCCATCGGGGGGGAGTGCCATAAGGGGGAGGGGAGGGGGGAGGGGAAGGAGCTGGGTTTGGGGGGGCACATGTGGGTCTCCAGGCCCCCTGGACAGATGCGGATGCTCATGGGGGACAGGGGAGTCGGGAGAGGCGTGGGGGGTATTAGGGGGGCAGGGGAATTGGGGGGGCGTGGGGGGAACTGGGGGGGAAAGGGGGGTCTCTGACCTGCTCCATGTCTTGAAGGCATTGCTGGCTCGCTTGTAGAGGTACCCCTCCATCACCACCCCGTCCGGCGCCTCCCCGCGCCCCTCCAGCACCGCCTCGTCCTGGGACAGGTCCTGGGGGGGGCAGGGCCGTCACTAGGAGGGCACGGCCCCGCCCGCCTCCCTCCACAGCCCTCGCCCCCAGCCACAGCCCCGCCCCCACCCCACGGTCCCACCCCCGGTCTCCCAGCTGCAGCCCCGCCCCCACTGCACCAAGCCCTGCCCCCACCCCACCAGCCCCGCCTCCAACCCCAGGGTCCCGCCCCTTCTCTCCTAGCTGCAGCCCCGCCTCCGCCCCACCAGCCCTACCTCCACCTCCAGAGTCCCACCTTCCCAGGGCCCCATGCCCCCCCTGAAGCAGAACTGCCCATACACCACCAGCCCCAGCCAGGCTCCCCCTCCCATGACCCTGCCCCCACCCCGCCAGCCGCAGCCCCACCTCCACCCCACCAAGCCCCGCCTCCACCCCGCCAGCCACCGCCCCACCTCCACCTGCGCCTTGCTCCCCTACCCAAGCATCGCCCCCACCCACCCCAGACCTTGCCTCATCAGCCGCTGCCCCCCTCGCCCCATAGCCAGCCCTGCTCCCCGCCCACAACCCCCCAGGGCTCACCTCCCCCATACCTAGCCCCCACCCCGGTATATTCCCCCAGGCACGCCCTCTTTGGCCCAGGCCCCACCCCTCCATACGTTAGCCACACATCCTGCCCATAGGCTCCTCCCACTGCACCCCGTAGCTGTCTCTCCCCAGAAGGCCCCACCCATACCCACCCACCAGAGGCCCCCTCCCCCGACACCTGCCCCCAGCTCTCCCCCACCTTCTGTTTGATCATGGCGTGTCTCTGCTCCATGTCCCGCTTCTCCCGCGCCGACTCCAGGACCAGCTGGTGCAGCTGCGGGGGGCAAAGGATGGCGGGTGAACACCCCAGATACCCCCCGCCCCGGCCATGCACGGGGCTGGGAACCAGGATTCCTGGGTCCTCTCCCCGGCTCTGGGAGGGGAGTGGGGGCTGGTGGGTTAGCGCAGGAGGGGCCGGGAGCCAGGACTCCTGGGTTCTCGCCCCACAGCTTCTGCGCCTGGCATTTGAGCTCTGTTGATTTTTCCACACACCCCCACACCCCTCTTAAAATCTGGGCTGGGAGGGGACCAAGCCTGCATCCCGCCTCTTCACCACCCGAGCAGGAACCCCCCCAAGTCGGGGGGGGGGTCAGAGGTCACAGAGCAGGAAACCTGAAGTGAAAACAGGAAGCGGCCGAGTGAGTGTCAAACTTGGCAGCTGCTGTAGTTGGTTATGGGGGGTGAACACCTCCCCCCCACAGCTGCTAGATCCAGGGGGTCTGATCCCCCATAGGCCCCATTACATGCCCACCATGCAGCCTATGACCTCCCGCCAACAGCCCCCCCGACACTGTATTCCCCCCCCACTAACCCACCAGCCCACTCTCCCCTCCCAGAGCCGGGTAGAGAACCCAGGAGTCCTGACTCCCAGCCCCCCTGCTCTAACGCACCAGCCCCCACTCCCCTCCCAGAGCCGGGTAGAGAACCCAGGAGTCCTGGCTCCCAGCCCCCCCTGCTCTAACCCACCAGCCCCCACTCCCCTCCCAGAGCTGGGGAGAGAACCCAGGAGTCCTGGCTCCCAGCCCCCGCCCCCTGCTCTGACCCACCAGCCCCCATTCCCCCTCCCAGAGCCGGGGAGAGAACCCAGGAGTCCTGGCTCCCAGCCCCCCTGCTCTAACCCACCAGCCCCCACTCCCCTCCCAGAGCTGGGGAGAGAACCCAGGAGTCCTGGCTCCCAGCCCCCCCCACTCTGACCCACCAGCCCCCATTCCCCATCCCAGAGCCGGGGAGAGAACCCAGGAGTCCTGCACCCACCTGGCCGAGGTGGTCCCGGAGGCCACGGACGCAGGCTCCCCGGGGCGGGGCCCTGTTCTCCGGGCAGAGGAGCCCCGGGCCCCGCGCCGCCGGCTGGGATGTGAGCGCCAGCATCCTGTCTGTTGCATGGCCCCCGGTTGGGAAGTCACCGCCCCCCCTTGGCCCCGCCCTCCCCGGCCCCCTCCGGCCCTGCCCGCGTCCCCCCATATCCCTCTGCACCCCACCCACCCCAGTCCCCCCTGCCCAGGTCCCCCCACCTGGGCGGCCAGTTCCCGGCGATATTTCTCCAGCTGCTGTGTCAGTCGGTGCCCCTGCTCCAGGCAGCAGGCCTGGGCCTCCATCACCGCCAGCATCTGGGGGGCAGACGGGGGGGTCACGGCCTGGCTACGCACTGCCCCCCGTTCCCCATCGCACAGCCCCGCTTCCTGCCCCCCCATTCACCATCGCACAGCCCCCCTTCCTGCCCCTCTGCACTGCCCCCCACTCTGAACCCCCCACCCCACAGCCCCCCCATACTGCCCCCCCATCCCCCATCCCCCCCTTTCTGCCCCTCCTCACTGCCCCCACCCCGAGTCCCCATCCCACAGCCCCGCCTTCCTGCCCCTCCACTCTGAACCCCCCACCCACAGCCCCCCGTACTGCCGCCCCGAGCCCCCATCCCACACCCCCCTCCCTGCTCCTCCACATTGCTCCCCACTCTGAACCCACCACCCACAGCCCCCCGTACTGCCGCCCCGAGCCCCCATCCCACACACCCCTCCCTGCTCCTCCACATTGTTCCCCACTCTGAACCCCCCACCCACAGCCCCCCGTACTGCCCCCCCGAGCCCCCATCCCACACACCCCTCCCTGCCCTCCACATTGCTCCCCACTCTGAACCCCCCACCCACAGCCCCCCGTACTGCCGCCCCGAGCCCCCATCCCACAGCCCCCCTTCCTGCCCCTCCACATTGCCCCCCACTCTGAACCCCCCACCCACAGCCCCCCGTACTGCCCCCCCGAGCCCCCATCCCACACCCCCCTCCCTGCCCCTCCACATTGCTCCCCACTCTGAACCCCACACCCATAGCCCCCCGTACTGCCGCCCCGAGCCCCCATCCCACAGCCCCCCTTCCTGCCCCTCCACATTGCCCCCCACTCTGAACCCCCCACCCACAGCCCCCCGTACTGCCCCCCCGAGCCCCCATCCCACACACCCCTCCCTGCTCCTCCACATTGCTCTCCACTCTGAACCCACCACCCACAGCCCCCCGTACTGCCGCCCCGAGCCCCCATCCCACAGCCCCCCTTCCTGCCCCTCCACATTGCCCCCCACTCTGAACCCCCCACCCACAGCCCCCCGTACTGCCCCCCCGAGCCCCCATCCCACACCCCCCTCCCTGCCCTCCACATTGCTCCCCACTCTGAACCCCCCACCCACAGCCCCCCGTACTGCCCCCCCGAGCCCCCATCCCACACACCCCTCCCTGCTCCTCCACATTGCCCCCCACTCTGAACCCCCCACCCACAGCCCCCCGTACTGCCCCCCCGAGCCCCCATCCCACACACCCCTCCCTGCTCCTCCACATTGCTCTCCACTCTGAACCCCCCACCCACAGCCCCCCGTACTGCCGCCCCGAGCCCCCATCCCACAGCCCCCCTTCCTGCCCCTCTGCACTGCCCCCACCCTGCCCCCTCCCCCACCCACCTCCAATGGGCTCCCCACACCCTGCCCAGCCCCCCAGATACAGACCCCCCCCCAGGACTCCCCCCCACACCTCCTGCCCCCAGTGATCTCCTCCCCCACAGACTCCAATCCCTCCATCTTACCTCACAGCCCCCCTGCTCCCAGAACCTCCCCCCCCCCGCCCCCCACAGCCCACCCCCCATCACCAGACTCACAAATTGGAGGATCTCAAACTTCTTCTTGGACTGGATCACGTTGATCTGGGGGGCGGGAGGGGGGGCAACTCAGTGGGTTAATTCTGGAGCAAACAAGGGGAGGGCTGATCCCCCCCCCCAAGCTCTCCACTCCCAGCCCGGGAACCAGCCCCCTCGCCCCCTCCCCCCTCCAGTCCTAGGAAGCCCCCAGTTCCAGAGACACCAACCCGTCGCCTGCTCCCCCAGTTCCAGCCCCATCCCAGGGCTCTTCTGCTCCCCAGATACCTCCCACCCCAGACCCCTCCCCCTTCCCCCAGATCCCCCAGGGTCCCCCCACCTCGGCCCCTCTCCCTTCCCTGCCCCCTAGATCCCGCAACAGCCCGGGCCCCTCTCCCTTTCCGGCCCCCCACAACCCCATCAGTCCCAGACTAGGCACACAAAACCCAACACCCTGGCCCCGCCCTCCTCCAAGACCCTGCCCAGGCCCCGCCCCTTCCTGGGGCACCGCCCCCTCGCTCGCTCGCGCCACCCTCCCTCACTTGATCATTTTCACCAGGCTGGGGCAGGCGATTGGGGTGCAGGGGGTGCTGAGGGCTCCGGTTGCGGGTGGAGCCTGGGGATGAGGAGTTGGGGGTGCAGGAGGGTGCTCCGGGCTGGGATTGAGGGGTTCGGAGGGTGGGAGGGGGATCAGGGCTGGGGCAGGGGTTTGGGGTGCAGGGAGGTGTCGGGGGCCAGGCTCCGGGTGACGTTTATCTCAAGCGGCTCCCGGAAGCAGCCGGCACGTCCCTCCTCCGGTTCCTATGCGGAGGGGCAGCCAAGCAGCTCTAGGGGGGGCTGGGGATGAGGGGTTCGGGGTGCAGGAGGGTGTTGGGGGGCAGGCTCTGGGCGGCGCTTACCTTAAGCAGCTCCCGGAAGCAGCCAGCACGTCCCGGCTCCTATGCGGAGGGGCAGCCAAGCAGCTCTGCGCACTGCCCTCTCCACAGGCACCGCCCCCGCAGCTCCCATTGGCTGCGGTTCCTGGCCAATGGGAGCTGCAGGGGTGGCACTTGGGGCAGGGCCAGCGCATGGAGCCCCCTGGCTGCCCCTCCACGTAGGAGCCGGAGGGGGGACGTGGCGGCTGGTTCCAGGGAGCCTGCCGGGTCGCTGACCGGACACTCAACCACCTGGTCGGTGGTGCTGACCAGATCCGCCAGGGACCATTTCCAACACACCCGATCCCAGACACACTCGTGCGCCGGTGCCCACCTGGAGGACGTAGTCGAGGGCGCGGGCACGGGCGCTGGTGCGGGCAGCCTGCAGGGCCAGGGCGGCCTCCTCTGCCTCGTGCTGCTTCCGGCGCGGCACCTCGGCGTTGTGGTGTAGGGCGCTGGCCAGCCCCTCGCTGCCCCGCTCGAACTCCTTCCGTGCCTCCTTGAACCGCTTCACGTCCCTGGGACAGCAAGGGGTCAGGGGGACCCCAAACCCAGGCCCCCCTAAACCCAGCCCCCCCAAACCCGGCCCCTTGCTGCCCCCTCAAACTCCTTCTGCGCCTCCTTGAACCGCTTTACGTCCCTGGGACAGCAAGGGGTCAGGGGGACCCCAAAACCAGGCCCCCCCAAACCCAGCCCCCCCAAACCCGGCCCCTTGCTGCCCCCTCAAACTCCTTCTGCGCCTCCTTGAACCGCTTCACGTCCCTGGGACAGCAAGGGGTCAGGGGGACCCCAAACCCAGGCCCCCCCAAACCCATCCCCCCCAAACCCGGCCCCTTGCTGCCCCGCTCGAACTCCTTCCATGCCTCCTTGAACCGCTTCACGTCCCTGGGACAGCAAGGGGTCAGGGGGACCCCAAACCCAGGCCCCCCCAAACCCACCCCCCCCAAACCCGGCCCCTTGCTGCCCCCTCAAACTCCTTCTGCGCCTCCTTGAACCACTTTACGTCCCTGGGACAGCGGGTGGGTCAGGGGGACCCCAAAATCAGCCCTCTCAAACCCAGCCCCCCCAAACCCAGCTCCTCGCTGCCCCCCTAACCCAGGATCGGTGCCCCCACCTCCATCCAATCCCCCCAGCACCCAGCCTGCCTCCCCACCCCCAACCCCAAATCCAGCCCCCTCCCCCCCACTCCAGACGCCTCATCCTAAATCCACCCAGCCCCCCCATCACCAGGGCACCCCCACAACGCCCCCCTTCATCTGTTTCCAACCTCTCACACCCCCACACACAGCCCTAACCATCTACCCTGCCCCTCCCCCAAACTGCCCCTCCCAGATACCCCTGGGAAGCCCCCCCATCCTCCTGCCCCCTCTGCCCCCCCAAACTCACTCTTTCACCAGGGTATAGATGTGCTGCCGGGATGAGTGCTGGGTGCTGTCCAGAAGCTCCTGCAACGAGCCGGGAAAGGGGGGGGTCAGAGATTGGGGGGCTCATCGGTGAGAGATTGGGGGGACTGAGGAGAGAGGAAGGAGGGGATCAGATTGGGGGGAACAGTTGGTCGAGGGAGAAGGGGTCAGTGATTGGGGAGCCCAGGGAGAGAGGAAGGAGGGGGATCAGAGATTGGGGGAAAACCCCCCAGCGGGAGGTAGAGGGGGTCAGAGATTGGGGGGAACCCCCAGAGAGAGGAAGGAGGGGATCAGAGATTGGGGGGCCTGGGGAGAGAGGAGGGAGGGGGGTCAGAGATTGGGGGAACCTCCAGAGAGAGGAAGGAGGGGATCAGAGATTGCGGGGGCCTGGGGAGAGAGGAGGGAGGGGGGTCAGAGATTGGGGGAACCTCCAGAGAGAGGAAGGAGGGGGTCAGAGATTGGGGGGCCCGGGGAGAGAGAAGGGAGGGGGGTCAGAGATTGGGGGAACCCCCAGAGAGAGGAAGAAGGGGGTCAGAGATGGGGGGGCCTGGGGAGAGAGGAAGGAGGGGGTCAGATTGGGGGGAACCCCCAGGGGGGAGGTAGAGGGGTCAGAGATTGGGGGGAAACCCCAGGGGGAGGGAGAGGAGGTCTGAGATAGTTGGGGGGCCCTGGGAGAGATCAAGCCGGATGACACTTCTTGGGGTTCACCCCCACACCTCCAAATCAGTAAAGGTGCTGGGGGGCATTGGGGAATGGGGTCCCCAAGGAGGTGGGGGCTGGACCAGGGCAGGTGGGAGGGGAAGAGGGGGCCCCCAGGGGGAAGGGGCAGAGATTGGGGCAGAGAAGCCTAGAGCAGGACAGAGGTGGGGGGCCAGCTGGGAGGGCGAGGAGTCAGAGGTGTTGGGGGCAGGGCCTGGGGGCGAGTAGGGGGGCATCTCTCACCACTTGGTTGTCAATCATTTGGTTGAGGCTGTCGGAGAATTTTTCCAGGCACTCCTGGGGGGCAGAAAGAGGGGCAGAAGGTGAGTGAGGGGCCGACAGGGCCCCGTCCAGGCCCCCTGAATCGGCCCTATGGGCCCTCCCAGCCCCAGATCCCCCTGAATCGGCCCCACCCCACCTTCAGCCCAGCCCCCACGACCCCCCAGCCCCAGATCCCCCCTGAATCGGCCCCACCCCACCCCCAGCTTCAGCCCAGCCCCATGGCCCCATGCCCCCCCCATCCCCAGATCCCCCTGAATCGGCCCCACCCCACCCCCAGCTTCAGCCCAGCCCCACGGCCCCATGCCCCCCCAGCCCCAGATCCCCCTGAATTGGGCCCCACGCCACCCGCAGCCCCAGGTCCCCTGAATCGGGGCCCACGCCACCCGCAGCCCCAGGTCCCCCTGAATCGGCCCCACACCCCACACCCCAGCCCCGCCCCGCCCCATGGCCCCAGATCCCCCCGAATCGGCGCCACACACCCCCAGCTCAGATCCCCCTGAATTGGACCCCCAGGCCCCCCAGCCTGGCCAGGGTGGGGAGACTCACGCTCATCATGGCGTCCCCCTGGGCGTGCTGGACAGGTCGCGCACCCCGCCGACGAAGGCCTTGCTGGCCGCGCAGTACTGACGCCCCGAATCCAGCATGGCCCCACACAGCTTCAGCAGCTGCCAGGGAGATGGGGGGCCGGGGTCAGCCAAATGCAGCCCGGGCCCCCCCTTGTACCTCCCCCCCCCCGGGTCAGCCACGCGCAGCCCGGCCCCCCTTGTACCTCCCCCCCCCCGGGGTCAGCCACGCGCAGCCCGGGCCCCCCCTTGTACCTCCCCCCCGGGGGTCAGCCACATGCAGCCCGGGCCCCCCCCTTGTACCTCCCCCCCCCCCCGGGGTCAGCCACGCGCAGCCCGGCCCCCCCTTGTACCTCCCCCCCCCGGGGTCAGCCACGCGCAGCCCGGCCCCCCTTGTACCTCCCCCCCCCCGGGGTCAGCCACGCGCAGCCCGGGCCCCCCTTTGTACCTCCCCCCCGGGGGTCAGCCACATGAGCCCGGGCCCCCCCTTGTAACTCCCCCCCCGGGGTCAGCCACATGCAGCCCGGGCCCCCCCTTGTAACTCCCCCCCCGGGGGTCAGCCACATGCAGCCCGGCCCCCCCTTGTAACTCCCCCCCCGGGGTCAGCCACATGCAGCCCGGGCCCCCCCTTGTAACTCCCCCCCCCTGGGGTCAGCCACGCGCAGCCCAGCCCCCCTTGTACCCCCCCCCCCGGGGTCAGCCACGCGCAGCCCGGGCCCCCCCCTTGTACCTCCCCCCCCGGGGTCAGCCACATGCAGCCCGGGCCCCCCCTTGTACCTCCCCCCCCCCGGGGTCAGCCACGCGCAGCCCGGGCCCCCCCTTGTACCTCCCCCCCCCGGGGTCAGCCACATGCAGCCCGGGCCCCCCCTTGTACCTCCCCCCCCCCGGGGTCAGCCACATGCAGCCCGGCCCCCCCTTGTACCTCCCCCCCCCGGTGTTAGCCACGCGCAGCCCGGGTCCCCCCTTGTACCCCCCCCCCGGGGTCAGCCACGCGCAGCCCGGCCCCCCCTTGTACCTCCCCCCCCCCGGGGTCAGCCACGCGCAGCCCGGGCCCCCCCTTGTACCTCCCCCCCCCCGGGGTCAGCCACGCGCAGCCCGGGCCCCCCCTTGTACCTCCCCCCCCCCCGGGGTCAGCCACGCACAGCCCGGCCCCCCCTTGTACCTCCCCCCCCCGGGGGTCAGCCACATGCAGCCCGGGCCCCCCCTTGTACCTCCCCCCCGGGGGTCAGCCACGCGCAGCCCGGCCCCCCCTTGTACCTCCCCCCCCCCCGGTGTTAGCCACGCACAGCCCGGGCTCCCCACTTGTACCTCCCCCCCCGGGGTCAGCCACATGCAGCCCGGGCCCCCCCTTGTACCTCCCCACCAACCAATGCCCCCCCTCCAGCCCCACAGAACCAGCCCCCCACCTTCCATCCAGCCCCTCAGAACTAACCCCACTGCCCTCATCCAGCCCCCCACCTTCCATCCAGCCCCCCAGAACCAGTCCCCTGCCTTCCATCCAGCCCCCCAGAACTAACCCCACTGCCCTCATCCAGCCCCCCCAGAACCACCCCCCTGCCCTCCATCCAGCCCCCCCAGAACCAGCCCCCTGCCCTCATCCAGCCCCACTGAACCAGCCCCCCACCCACCATCCAGCCCCCTCCAGAACCAGGCCCCACTCTCCATCCAGCCCCAGGGTCGCCCGGGGGGGGGGGGGGCAAGTGGGGCAATTTACCCCAGGCCACGGGCCCCGCAGGGGCCCCCATGAGAATATAGTATTCTATAGTATTGCAACTTTTTTTTTAAGGAAGAGGCCCCCGAAATTGCTTTGCCCCAGGCCCCCTGAATCCTCTGGGGGGCCCTGTGCAGCCCCCCAGAACTAACCCCACTGCCCTCCATCCAGCCCCCTGATCCAGCCCTCCCCAGAACCAGCTCCCCACCCTCCATTCAGCCCCCCCAGAACCAGCCCCCCGCCTTCCATCCAGCCCCCCAGAATCAGCCCACCTTCCATCCAGCTCCCCACCCACTATCCAGCCCCCCAGAACCTGCCCCCCACCCACCATCCAGCCCCCACCAGAATCAGCCCCCAACCCTCCATCCATCCTCCCAGAACCAGACCCACCCTGTCCTCCATCCAACCCCCAGAACCAGCCCCCCTGCCCTCCATCCAGCCCCCCAGAACCAGCCCCCTGCCCTCCATCCAGCCCCCCAGGACAGCTCTGTGGACGCCAGGATGCCTGGGTCCCATCCCCTCCCCCCCCCACACACACCTCACCTTCTCCAGACGAGTCTCCAGTTCAAAGACATCACACTCCACCCCCTCGACGGCAGCCCTAGGGGGGGTGGGACAGGGTTAAAGGAGGATCTGGGGGTTGCTAACAGCCCCCCCACCCTCCCACAGCACGAGGAGGGGGGGCACTTTGTTACCGTAGGGTTACCCCAGGAATCACTGGAGTGGGCGCCCTGTGGGGGCGCTGGGGAAATGATCAGGGTCCCAGGGGGCAGGGACAGTGGGGGGGGTGCTACAGGGAGGGGTGGGGTTGGTGGGGGGTGTGCCCTGGGGGGGGTCGACTGCTGGGGGGCCATTTGGGGGCCATGGGGAGGGTGGGGGACATCAGGACTCATTAGGAGATGGGGGGGCTCCTGGGGGCGTCAGGGCCCAACGGGGTGGGGGGGCTCCTGGGGGCATCAGGGGTCAATGGGGCAGGGGACAGGGCTCCTGGGGGCTGAGGAAGGAGAGGTACTTTTTTCGGGGGGGGTGTAAATCGGCAGCACCCATCCCCCCCCCGCCCCAGGAGCCGCCTTTCGCTCTCCCTTGCGGTCGCTTCTTTCCGGCCTGGCCCTGCTACCTTCATCAGCCCCACAACCACTTCCCGTCACACACACACACACACCCGTCGCCTGGCAACCCCCCCCACCGGTTACCGTGACAGCATGGACGGGAGGGGGGGGCGGGGACCATTTTGGAACTGGAAAAAATAAACCCTGCAAAACCACTATGACGCGAGCAGAGAGGATCATGGGAGACGCGCTCTCTGGGGCAGGGAACGGGGCAGGGGCCTGTCCCCTCTAGGGGGCGCCGGCTCCCACCCGGCCCCAGGGCAGGGACTGGCTGGCGCAGGGGGCCAAGATGGCTCCCAGCCATCCCAGCATGCACTGGGGGCCTCGCGCCCTCCTCCCGCACCCCAAAAAGGAGGGTGGGGGAGGGAAGTGGGCAGCAGATTTGGGGGGGAGGTGGGGAAAGTGGTCAGCCCCCTCTCCACCCTGGTATCGGGACAGGGGGCTGGCTGGGAGAGAGACACACCCAAGGGGGACATGATGTGTGTGTTTGTGTGTGTGTGTGTATGAGAGAGATTCAATACACACACACACAGGAGGACGACATGGGTGTGTGTGTGTGAAATACAGCAAGGGATACCCCCGAGGGACATAGATCTTGGGGGGGGGGTAGCTATGCCCCGTTCCCCAAGCGGCACCAGGGTGTGGGGACGTAGCCAGGCGGGCACAGCCGTGCTTGCCACCTGGCTACAAACCCCTCCCCGCCCCCTGGTCCTGCTGGGGCCCTGATCTCCATGTGTGTATGTGTCCCTCCGTCCTCTGCCCCAGAGCCCTGATCCTCGTGGGGAGTGGGGACCTGTGTGTCCATCCCTCTGTCCCCTGATTCCCACTGGGGGGGGTGGCTGTGTGTGTCCGTCCCTCTGTCCCCTGCCCCCAGGTCCCTGATCCCTATGGGGGTCGTGTGTGTCCGTCCCTCTGTCCCCTGCCCCAGGGCCCTGATCCCCATGGGGGGCCATGTGTGTCCGTCCCTCTGTCCCCTGCCCCAGAGCCCTGATCCCCATGGGGAGTGGGGCTGTATCTGTCCGTCCCCTGCCCCCAGGGCCCTGATCCCCTCGGGGGGTGTGTGTATGTGTGTGTCCGTCCCTCCGTCCCCTGCCCCAGGGCCCTGATCCCCGCAGGGGGAGCTGTGTCTTCCCCGCCCCCAGTTGCTCATCCTCCCCGGCCGCAGCTCTGGTTTCCGGCCCTTCGGGTTGCGCAGCACCTTGCGCACCGGCCGCTTCCTCCCCCCCCACACACACTTCAGGGTGTGTGTGTGTGGGGGGGGGGAATCTCATGCCACATGGGCAGGGCCGGCTCCAGGGTTTTTGCCGCATCAAGCGGCGCAAAAAAAAAAAAAAAAAAAAGCGATCGCGATCTGCGGCGGCAATGCGGCGGGAGGTCCTTCGCTCCAAGGGGGAGTGAGGGACCATCCGCCGAATAGTTGGACCTGCCACCCCTCTCCGGAGTGGCCACCTCAAGCACCTGCTTGCCAAGCTGGTGCCTGGAGCCGGCCCTGGACGTGGGCTCCCTGGTGTCTGGAAGACACACGCAGGAAATGTGGGCTATGGGTGGGAGTCGGGTGCAGGCTGCATGGGAGGGGAGACATGGGGGGGCAGGGAAGAGCAGAAGGATGGATGATGTGTGCTGGGGGGGACACCTGGAGAGGGGGGTAGGGGGTGAGGTGGAGTGGAGGACTACAGGGGGGTGGCATAGGGATAGGGGGCAGGTGAGGGGGTCACCTCACAGCCCCCCAGTACCCCTCCCCAAGACAGGGGATCACCCCTCAGTTTCACCCCGAGAGAGATGCCTCCCAGCCCCCCACCTCCAGGCTCCCCCCCACCGAGAGATTAAATTGGGGGGGCTGTTTGGCCGAGGGGTTCCCCCACAGCTCAACCTGCCCCCCCCAATATAACCAGCTTGGGAACAGCCTGCTCCCCCCCCCCCAAAAAAAATAACCAGGATTTACAGCATTTACACTGCTCCAGCCCCCCCTACAGAGCCGTGGAGCCACCAGCCCCCCACCCGTCCTTGCTTCCCGCCCCGGCACGGCTTGGCACCAACGCCAGGGGCGCACGGTGAGATGCGTAAAAGCGCACAAGCCGCCCCGGGGGAAGAGGAGGTTGGAGACCAGTGGGTGGAAGGAGAACCGGCACCGGGACCGAACCGGACTGCCCTGCCCCAGCGAGAGACCCACCTGAACCGGGGAGAGTCCTTCAGACACTCCTCGAAGTCCAGTTTCACCGTCATCCTGGACAGAGGGAGAGAACCAGCCACGGAGGTTCGGGCTCCCCGGCACGGCCCGGCCCGGAGAAGGCTCTGAAACCACCCGAGCGCCTTCGGGAGAGAGGCAAAAAGCAGCCCTGGAGCGCGCCGCGCAAGGAGGCACCAATACCACCAGCCCTGCCCGGGGTGCGGAGACAGGAGAGAGCGCACGGCTCCCCGGCGGCCCCGCCCTGCGCCCCGCCTCGGGGAGGGGACCCAGGGCGCACGGGGAGTCGCGGAGCCTAGCCCCGCCTCGGGGAGGGGACCCAGGGCGCACGGGGAGTCGCGGAGCCCAGCCCCGCCTCGGGGAGGGGACCCAGGGCGCACGGGGAGCCGCGGAGCCCAACCCCGCCTCGGGGAGGGGACCCAGGGCGCACGGAGCCCAACCCCGCCTCGGGGAGGGGTCCCAGGGCGCACGGAGCCCAGCCCAGCCCTGCCTCGGGGAGGGGTCCGAGGGCTGCCGATCAGGACCAGGTGCCTTTTCTGGCCGATGCTTTAATCCGGAATAAATTGTTGGACTCCGCGTGATCTGGCGAAGGGCAGACTAGATACTCCACATCAGGGGTGGGCAAACTACGGCCTGGGGAAGAGGGTCGGGGGGCATTCCACGCGGCTCCCGTTAGCAGCGGCATGGGCCCCCCCTCTGGCTCCTAGGTGCCCCTGCAGCTCTCATTGGCCAGGAACCGTAGCCAATGGGAGCTGCAGGGGGGGCGCCTGCGGACGGGGCAGCGAGCAGAGCCGTCTGGCCGTGCCCCCACGTAGGAGCTGGAGAAGGGACCTGAGATAAACGCCGGCCAGAGCCTGCACCCCAACCCCCTGATCCCCCTCGATCCCAGCCCGCAACCCCCTCCTGCACCCCAAACCCCTCATCCCCAGCCCCACTGCAGAGCCCGCACCCCCAGCTGGAGCCCTCATCCCCCCTGCCCCAGCCCTGATCCCCCTCCCACCCTCCAAACCCCTTGGTCCCAGCCCGGAACACCCTCCTGCACCCCAAACCCCTCATCCCCAGCCCCACCCCAGAGCCTGCCCCCCCAACTGGAGCCCTCACCCCCACTCCCCTGCCCCAGCCCGGAGCCCCCATAATGTTAGCCGTACTGGTCACCTGTCTTTGCCTACGGTTCAACCCACTGATCTGCCTGAATGATTATCCACAGGCTCTTTGAGCTCTGGTCAAGTGAAAAATTCTCTAAGTTATTCGCACTAATTATTGACACTAGTGATGTGTCCTCGTGATTATTCTGACCCACGGCTCACACTCATTGTTTGCACGAATGCACGGATTCTTTTCACTTATTATAGTGGGGTAGTGCGAGGCAGTCCAGAGGGAAGTGTCAACCTGCTGTGACGCGAGGCCGTTGTTGTAAGGATGAATTCCTGGATTTAGTGAAATGCACCTATTATCATTGCACCAATCCCTTGCACTAATGTATTGCACCAATCCCTTGCACTAAATTATTGCTCGCACGACTATCTGCACGAGCAGTTTAATTGCACCACTTTGCGCTAGATATTTCTTTGCACGAATTATACTTGCACCAATACTACCCATTAGTGAATTGTACCAGTATCGCCGCACCAGTCATTTGCACTAATAAGCGATTTGCTGATGGTTTCCATTCGTTGGCATTGGGCTAATCGCGTCTCATCATTGCGTCACGCCCCCTTCCCCAGCCCCGCCCTCCCGTAACGCGGGCAACAGCTGCAAGGAGGGAAAACATTGTGGCCACGCTGCCGTCAAGCAAAACATCCTGGCTCTGTGAAGCACGACAATGTCGTGAAACAAAGCCGACGCCTCCCTGCCCCGCCACGGCCGCCCAAGTGGGGCCTGCTCACGGCGGGCCCTAGCAACAGACGGTGCCGTGTCAACGTAAAGCGTTAGTGATCCGAAGCCGTCCCCGTTCTTTTTGTAAATGCTACGCTGCCGTAAAGCGACCTCTCCCGTCCTGTCGCAAAAGCTGGTCTGTGGCGAGTGCGGGTTCCGCGGTGCCGTAAAGCCCGGCTGCTGGCAGCATTCACACTGTGCCGTAAAGCGAGGTCGCAGTGGTGGAGCTGTTCCCCGAGTGCAGTAAAAGTGAAGCCGTAAAGAGAGAAGGGCCCCGGTCGCTGCCGTAAAGTGGCCCCAAGCCCCGTTTCCATGGTGCCGTAAAACGAGGCGGCCCTGAGAGCGCCATCAACGTGCTAGGAGCAGAGGTCGTGCTTCCCTTGCGGCACAGCGCGTCGCGACGCGGCCGTAAACCGAGATCGTCGTGAGAGGAAATTTTCGAAGCTACCGTAAAGCGCGACGCGGCCGTTTGCGAGGCGTCGCGAGGCTGCCGTAAAGCACGGTGGCGTGCTGGGAGAGGCGCGGCGGCGCTGTCGTAAAGCGCGGCGGCGCTGTGGGAGAGAAGCGGCGGCGGCCGTAAAGCGGCGCGGCCGGCCCGGGCGCGGGGCGGGATGTCGGGCCCGGGCGGGGAGCTGCACCCGCGCACGGGGAAGCTGGTGACGCTCTCGCAGGGGGGCCGCAGCGCCGCGCGCTCCCAGCCGGGCCAGGAGTTCAACCACGGGCTGGTGCTGAGCCGCGAGCCGCTGCGGCCCGGCCGCGTCTTCGCCGTGCGCATCGACCGCAAGGTGCGCAGCGCCGAGCACCGGGGGGGGAGGGGGAGCGCATCGACCGCAAGGTGCGCAGCGCCGAGCGCCGGGGGGGAGGGGGAGCGCATCGACCGCAAGGTGCGCAGCGCCGAGCACCGGGGGGGGGGGAGCGCATCGACCGCAAGGTGCGCAGCGCCGAGCACCGGGGGGAGGGGGAGCGCATCGACCGCAAGGTGCGCAGCGCCGAGCGCCGGGGGGGGGAGCGCATCGACCGCAAGGTGCGCAGCGCCGAGCACCGGGGGGGGGGGGGAGCGCATCGACCGCAAGGTGCGCAGCGCCGAGCGCCGGGGGGGGGAGCGCATCGACCGCAAGGTGCGCAGCGCCGAGCACCGGGGGGGGGAGCGCATCGACCGCAAGGTGCGCAGCGCCGAGCACCGGGGGGGGGGAGCGCATCGACCGCAAGGTGCGCAGCGCCGAGCACCGGGGGGGGGGGGAGCGCATCGACCGCAAGGTGCGCAGCGCCGAGCACCGGGGGGGGGGGGGGGGAGCGCATCGACCGCAAGGTGCGCAGCGCCGAGCGCCGGGGGGGGAGGGGGAGCGCATCGACCGCAAGGTGCGCAGCGCCGAGCACCGGGGGGGGGAGCGCATCGACCGCAAGGTGCGCAGCGCCGAGCACCGGGAGCGCATCGACCGCAAGGTGCGCAGCGCCGAGCACCGGGGGGGGGGGGGGGAGCGCATCGACCGCAAGGTGCGCAGCGCCGAGCACCGGGGGGGGGGGGCGCATCGACCGCAAGGTGCGCAGCGCCGAGCGCCGGGGGGGGAGGGGGAGCGCATCGACCGCAAGGTGCGCAGCGCCGAGCACCGGGGGGGGGGGAGCGCATCGACCGCAAGGTGCGCAGCGCCGAGCACCGGGGGGGAGGGGAGCGCGTCGACCGCAAGGTGCGCAGCGCCGAGTACCGGGGGGGGGGGGGAGCGCGTCGACCGCAAGGTGCGCAGCGCCGAGTACCGGGGGGGGGGGGGGAGCGCGTCGACCGCAAGGTGCGCAGCGCCGAGCGCCGGGGGGGGAGGGGGAGCGCATCGACCGCAAGGTGCGCAGCGCCGAGCGCCGGGGGGGGGGGGAGCGCATCGACCGCAAGGTGCGCAGCGCCGAGCGCCGGGGGGGGGGGGAGCGCATCGACCGCAAGGTGCGCAGCGCCGAGCGCCGGGGGGGGGGGGAGCGCATCGACCGCAAGGTGCGCAGCGCCGAGCACCGGGGGGAGGGGAGCGCGTCGACCGCAAGGTGCGCAGCGCCGAGCACCGGGGGGGGGGGGAGCGCGTCGACCGCAAGGTGCGCAGCGCCGAGCGCCGGGGGGGGGGGAGTGCCGAGCGCCTGAAACAAGGGGTCAGTGGGTGCATTGGGGCTGGCCCTGGATGCAAGGGGGGGCTCTGCCGAGGTGAAGAAGGGGGGGCGTTGGGGCAGGCCCTGGCTGCAAGGGGGGCCCCTCAAAAGGGCCAGCGCTGACTCCTGCCATCTCTCCCGCCCCCCCCCTCCCCAGGTGAATTCGTGGAGTGGCTCCATCGAGATCGGGGTGACGGCGCTGGACCCCGACCACCTGGACTTCCCCAGCAGCGCCACGGGGCTGAAGGGCGGCTCGTGGATCGTCTCGGGCTGCTCGGTGCTGCGGGACGGGCGCTCCATCCTGGAGGAGTACGGCCAGGACCTCGACCAGCTGGGCGAAGGCGACCGTGTGGGCATCCAGCGCACAGCCGCCGGTGAGCTGCGTCTCTGGGTCAACGGGCAGGACTGTGGCGTGGCTGCCACCGGCATCCCACCCCGCGTCTGGGCCGTGGTGGATCTCTACGGCAAGTGCACCCAGGTCACCGTCGTGCCTGGCGAACCGGAGGAGGCCGAGGACGGCGCGGCAGGAGATGAAGGTAGAGATCCCCCCTTTTTTCTGCCGCCTAAGACTCTTCCCGGGGGCTAACACACGCCCCGTGTGTGTCCGCGGCGGGTTGGCTCCCTGATTTCCACGGCCAACACAACCAGCCCCGCTGTCTCACTCCCGGCGAGCGACAGGCACTCCCTGACCTCCCCTTCGGAGTGTCCGCTGGATGCTCCAGTGTCTCCAGAAATGATCTTGCTGGGTCCCCCCTCAAACCACTGCCGTCCAACCTGTTATCTTTACTTGTAAACACCACACGCACTGTGCTGCTTGTCCTCTTCTGGGGGCTTCTTTCTTGCCAGCGCTCCAATCTCAATTAGCTGCCGGCTCCGGCTCCAAATGGACGTTCCCCGAGGCCGGACGCAGAGAGAAGCATCTGTTGTCTCCTGCCTGGTGTCTTCGCTCCTGGATTTGAAGAACGTCATTTTCAGTATAGACGCAAAACTCTTTCAGTATCCCCAGTCCACGCATCTCGCAAGGGCTAGCCCGACCAGCACGTCTCTGGCTGGCGGCAGCGATCTCACATTTGCCCTTCGCTGCGTTGCTCTAGAGACATCAGACCTGGGGGATCTCCTCTGCACCCCTTCTGCCAGCTGGTATCAACGTCACCCCTGCTGTGACGGGGGGGATGCGAACCTCCGGGGTGCATTCATCTGTTGACAGGCTAAAGTGCCGGTTCCCGCCTGGCTCGTTTCCTGGGCACCGATTCCCGGGCTGCTGCCCCTTCTCGGAGCCAGCGCTGAGCCTGGAGGCCGCCCAGCCACTTATTCGTGCCCCCGTTGTGCCCAGGGGTGTGAAGCTTCTGCTTTAGAGGTTGCTCGTGGGCGAATTCGGCGCCTAAACAGTTAAAAATTTGGCACCAAAAATAAAATAAATTTTGCGGCAAAGGGTTAACAATTTTGCAGCAAAAATAAATTCGGCACCAAAAATAAATTCTTCGGCAAACGGTTAAAAATTCAGTGCCAAAAAGAAAATAAATTCTGCGCCCAGTATTTTAAAATTCTGCAAATTTTATTTGTCAAAATAACACTGCGTGATCACACCAATTTCAATTATCTTGGTAATTTTATTGCAAAAATACCCGTCGGCAAGGACGTCTGTAACGATACACAAATTCCCCCAGGAGTCGAGGGTTAAAGAAACCTCGATGACCACCCAGTTCCCATGTCTCTGGTCCGTTCCGGTTACCCAGAGCCCCAGCCTGTCCCTCCGTGTCCTTGGTGCCCCCCCCGCATGTGCGTGAGGGGACGTCTCCCGCCGGTGGGCTATGGGTCGCGAGTGAGGGGCGTTGGCAGGGCTGGGCTGGCAGGTTGGGATCGAGGGGTGTAACACTGGCTTCACTCCTCTTCCTTGTGTTTCTCTTCCCAGCCCTGGCCCTGCCCCAGAACCAGAGCCGCCCGGATAAATTCCCCAACAGCCTAGAGGCTGAGACCGGTGAGTGCCCCCGACTGGCCCCCCGTCTACACCACTCCTGCGGCGCGATCCGGGCTCGGACCGCCGAGCCGGTGCTGTCCCCGGGCCGGCCTGTCCCATCGAGCTTTGCCTGGGACGTTACCCAGAAGCCTTCGCTCCCAGCGGGGGCGCTAGGCACGGTGGGAGGGGTGTGGCTGCCCCGCCCGTGAATTGTGCGGTGGCCCCGGGTCGAGTTCGGGTCAGGAGGCGGCGCTGCCGGGTCGAGCTTTCAGATTAGACCCCAGCCGGCCTGGATCTGGGCTCCCAATGGCCCGGCCCCGTCTCCTAGCCGGGGGTGGGTGGGCTGATCCCTTCTCCTAGCCCTGGGCCCAGAGGGCTTGATGCGGGGAGGCTCCTGCGTGTGAGCCCGTCCCTAACTGTCAGTCCCTGATTTTTCTCCCTCCCCCCTTTCCCGCATCTGTCCGTCCGTCCCTGGTTCCCCCCACAACATCTGTCCGTCCGTCCCTGGTTCCTGTGTCGTCCCCCCCCCGAACATCTCTCCGTCCGTTCCCCCAGGCTTGTCCAGCATGGAGCTGTCGGAGGTGGTGAGCAACGCCATCCTGTCGGCCTACAACGGCAGCCTGCTGAGCGTCAGCCTGGGCAGCCCCCCGCTGGGCGAGGGGCCCCCGGGCGGGGGGGGCGCCCCCCTCACCTCCAACGACGCCCTGCTCTTCCACGAGAAGTGCGGGACCCTCATCAAACTCAGCAATAACAACAAGACGGCTGAGCGGCGCCGCCCCCTGGACGAGTTCAACAACGGCGTGGTCATGACCAACCGGCCGCTGCGGGACAACGAGATGTTCGAGGTCGGGGGGCTGGGGGAACACGGGGGGCGGGGGGGGGTCTGGGGCGTGGTCATGACCAACCGGCCGCTGCGGGACAACGAGATGTTCGAGGTCGGGGGGCTGGGGGAACACGGGGGGAGGGGGGGGGTCTGGGGCGTGGTCATGACCAACCGGCCGCTGCGGGACAACGAGATGTTCGAGGTCGGGGGGCTGGGGGAACACGGGGGGCGGGGGGGGGTCTGGGGCGTGGTCATGACCAACCGGCCGCTGCGGGACAACGAGATGTTCGAGGTCGGGAGGCTGGGGGAACACGGGGGGCGGGGGGGGGTCTGGGGCGTGGTCATGACCAACCGGCCGCTGCGGGACAACGAGATGTTCGAGGTCGGGAGGCTGGGGGAACACGGGGGGCGGGGGGGGGTCTGGGGCGTGGTCCTGACCAACCGGCCGCTGCGGGACAACGAGATGTTCGAGGTCGGGAGGCTGGGGGAACACGGGGGGGGGGTCTGGGGCGTGGTCCTGACCAACCGGCCGCTGCGGGACAACGAGATGTTCGAGGTCAGGGGGCTGGGGGAACACGGGGGGGGTGTGTGTGTGTGTCTGGGGCGTGGTCCTGACCAACCGGCCGCTGCGGGACAATGAGATGTTCGAGGTCGGGGGGCTGGGGGAACACGGGGGGCGGGGGGGGTCTGGGGCGTGGTCATGACCAACCGGCCGCTGCGGGACAACGAGATGTTCGAGGTCGGGAGGCTGGGGGAACACGGGGGGAGGGGGGTCTGGGGCGTGGTCCTGACCAACCGGCCGCTGCGGGACAACGAGATGTTCGAGGTCGGGGGGCTGGGGGAACACGGGGGGCGGGGGGGGGGCTGGGGCGTGGTCCTGACCAACCGGCCGCTGCGGGACAACGAGATGTTCAAGGTGGGGGGCCGGGATGGGGGAACACGGCGGGGGGGGGGGGGGGGGCAGGGTCCTGGCCAGCCAGACACTGAGTGATGACGAGATGTTTGAGATCTAGGGCTGGAATTGGGGGGCTGGGGCAACATGGGGGGAGGGAAGGATGCTGGCCAATCACACACTGAGGGCTGGGATGGGGTTCTTGGGGGGCTGGGGGAACATGGGGGCGGGGTTGCGGATGGGGGTCCTGGCCAGCCAGACACTGAGGGCTGGGATGGGGTTCTTGGGGGGCTGGGGGAACATGGGGGGGGGTGCGGATGGGGGTCCTGGCCAGCCAGACACTGAGGACTGGGATGGGGTTCTTGGGGGGCTGGGGGAACATGGGGGGGGGTGCGGATGGGGGTCCTGGCCAATCACACACTGAGGGCTGGGATGGGGGGCTGGGGGAACATGGGGGGGGGTGTGTGTGCGGATGGGGGTCCTGGCCAGCCAGACACTGAGGGCTGGGATGGGGTTCTTGGGGGGCTGGGGGAACATGGGGGGGGGTGCGGATGGGGGTCCTGGCCAATCACACACTGAGGGCTGGGATGGGGGGCTGGGGGAACATGGGGGGGGGGTGTGCGGATGGGGGTCCTGGCCAGCCAGACACTGAGGGCTGGGATGGGGTTCTTGGGGGGCTGGGGGAACATGGGGGGGTGTGTGTGTGCGGATGGGGGTCCTGGCCAGCCAGACACTGAGGGCTGGGATGGGGTTCTTGGGGGGCTGAACTAGCTGCTGGACAATTAAATGTTCTAGGTCTGGGGTGAGACCGGGATAGGGGTCCGGGGGGCTGGGACATTGGGGGGGGCGTACAGGAAATGGGGGGGTGCTGTGTGACGGATGTTGGCAGTGGGGATGGGGGGGCCCTGGAGGGGAGCGCATGGGGGGGGGATAGGGCAGGAGGACTTGCAGACCAAGTGTATTTAGGGGTGAGGCTGTGGGGCCAGGAGTACCCTGGGGGTGGATCTGGGGGGTGAGTCTTGGGGAGGGGGCAGGAGCATTACCGCGGGGCAGGAGGGAGTTGGGGTACACCCAGAGCGGGAGAAATACAGCTGGGGGGTGGGGTTGGGGGGCTGGCTGGGGGAGCGCTGAGTCCCCTGACCCCCACCCCACCCCACCCCACCCCACCCCTTGTTGCTCCATAGATCCGCATCGACAAGCTGGTGGACAAGTGGTCGGGCTCCATCGAAATCGGGGTGACGACCCACAACCCCAACAGCCTGGAGTACCCCGCCACCATGACCAACCTGCGCTCCGGTACCTGCCTCCAGGGGCGGGGTTGGGGGGAGGCCAGGACGCCTGGGTTCTCTCCCTGGCTCGGGGTGGGCGGGTCTGTTGGTTAGAGCTGCTGGGGGGGTGGGGGGGGGGCTTGGAGCCAGGACTCCTTGGTTCTCTCCTCAGCTCTGGGAAGGGAATGGGGGCTGGTGGGTTAGAGCAGGTGGGGGCTGGGAGCCAGGACGCCTGGGTTCTCACCCCGTCTCTGGGAGGGGCGAGTCCCTATGTCTGTGCCTCAGTTTCCCCCTCCTGCACTCCTGTGCAGCTCCTTTGATGGCTGAATTTGTGGGGGAAGGAGGAGCTGAATTGGGGGTGGGGGGTGTCCCTGGGTCCACGTGGCTGATTGGCTGATGGGAGGCATCCCCCTGCCGCCCCCCCGCCCCCCCAGGCACAATCATGATGAGTGGCTGTGGAATCCTGACCAACGGCAAAGGGACCCGGCGGGAATACTGCGAATTCAGCCTGGACGAGCTGCAGGTGAGGTGTCGTCCCCCCCCCCGTGACTGATCCCGCTGTCCTCCCCCAAACCCTCCTGCGGATGAGCCCCCAAGACCCCTGTAGCCAACTCCCTGCAGGTGCCCCGAAACCCCATCGCCAGCCCTCTGCAGGTGGGGGGTCCCCAAACTCCTGCACCCCTCATGTGCGAACCAGGCTCCCCCAAACCTGGCCCTCTATATCCCCGCACATCTCTCATACCCCTGTACCCCTATCAGCCCCCCTCTACCTCTGCCCTCATCCCCTCATTGGGTTCCCCGGCTGCAGCTCCCCCTAACTGCCCCCCCTCTTGTCCCCACAGGAGGGGGATCACATTGGCCTGACGCGGAAATCCAACAACGCCCTGCACTTCTACATCAACGGCATTGACCAAGGTAAGGGGCGCTCTCCACTGGCAGGCAGGGTTTACTCTGGTGCCGTTATAACCAGACGCCCCGCCCCAAAGGTGGGCACATCTCAGGGCCCGGGAGAGGGGTCCCTCGGTAACCAGCCGCCCCGCCCCAGAGGTGGCCGCATCTCAGCGCCGGGCGAGGGTCGCTGGAAACCAGCCGCCCCGCCCCAGAGGTGGCTGCATGGTGTGGCTGCATGGTGTGTGCTTCTCCCCTTCCCCGGCAGGCGTGGCTACCAGCCTGACCCCGCTGGTGGTGTACGGTGTGGTGGATCTCTACGGCATGGCGGTGAAGGTCACCATCGTCCACAACCACAACCACAGCGACCGGCTGCGGCGGAACAATGCCATCATGCGGGCGCTCTCCCCGGACGTGGGGCGCCGCACCCTGGAGGCCAGCGGGGTGGGCGAACCCGAGCCGGAGCGCCTGCTCTTCCACGCCAACTGCGGCCAGAAGGCGGCCATCATCAACGACGGGCGCACAGCCCTCCGCCCACAGTGAGTGCCAGCCTGCCCCCGCCAGGGTCTGGGGCCGTCACGTATCCTGCATCTCAGCGCCGGGCAAGGGGTCCCTGGGGAACCGGCCGCCCCACCCCAGAGGTGGCCGCATCTCAGCGCCGGGCAAGGGGTCCCCGTGTATCCAGCTGCCCTGCCCTAGAGGTGGCCGCATCTTGGCACAGGGGTTGGTGGCTGGTTTCTGAGCTAACCCGTTTCTTTCCCCCAGCGCCACGGACGACTTCAACCACGGCGTTGTCCTTAGCAACCGGGCCCTGCGGAACAACGAGGTCTTCCAGGTGCGGATCGACAAGATGGTGGACAAGTGGGCGGGCTCCATCGAGATCGGGGTGACCACGCACAACCCCACCTACCTGCAGCTACCCTCCACCATGACCAACCTGCGCTCAGGTCAGGGCCTGGGAACCCCACGAGGGCAGGAGGGGGGGTAACACCCGGCCGCTGGCTCTGGCCCCATCCTCACCCTTCCTCCAGTGGGTAGCCAGCTCCCTTTGGGAGAGTCCTGGCCCTCAATTGCCTCCAAAGTGGGGCTGGCAGCTGTGTCCTGTGGCGGGTAGTTCCCTGGGTTAACCTCTCCCCGGGTGGACTGGTCCCTGTGTCTTGTGGCAGGTAGTTCCCCGGGTTAATTGCCAGCTGGGGGTGCTGGCAGCTGGCTGTTCCTGGGATAATTGGTGAGTGGAGCAGGGGCTGGCAGCCGTGCCCTGCGGCGGGTAGTTCCCCAGGTTAAGTTCTCCCCGGGGCAGACTGGTGGATAGTTCCCTGGTTTAACGGGGGCGGGGGTTATGGTCGTGCCTCATAGGCTGCTGACATCCCCACGCGGCTGAGCTGGTCCCTGGGTCCTGCGGCGGACAGTTCCGCGGGTTAACGGTGAGCCGCGTAACACCCCCCCCCCCCCACCCGTACCCTCTCCCCCAGGCACCTGGATGATGACGGGCAATGGGGTTATGCACAACGGCACCACCATCCTGGACGAATACGGGCACAACCTGGACCGACTCAAGGTGAGTTGGGCGGGCTGTGGGGACAGCCCGTCCCCCCACCCCTGGGCAGTGCCCTCACCCCCTCTGCCTTGTCCCCGTTTCCCCCCCCCCCCCAAGGCTGGTGACACGGTGGGCGTGGTTCGCAAGGAGGACGGGACGCTGCATTTCTTCGTCAATGGGGTGGCGCAGGGGCCGGCCGCCTGGAACGTGCCCCCCAACGTCTACGCCGTGGTGGATCTGTATGGGCAGGCGGCGCAGGCCACCATCCTCGACGACATGGGTGAGCCGGGGGGCCTGTCGTGGGGCTGGGGGGTAGTGGGGGGGGGCGGTCACAGGGCCGTGTCGTGCTTCTGGGGTGGGGGCTGGGATCGGGGGGGGGGACGGGGACCAGGGCTGTGTCCATGCTGGAGGGTCCCAGGGCTGGGATATGGGGGGAGCTGGGATATAGGTGGGGGGAACAGGGCTGTGTCTTGGTGCCAGGGCGCCCGAGGGGCTGGGATATGGGGGAGGCTGTGTCTGTGTTGGGGGTCTCAGGGCTGGGATAGAACTGGGGGTGGGAGGGGGATGGGGGCCTTATCTTGGTGCGGGGGGAGCCTGTCTCTTGGTGCCTGGGGGGGTCCCAGGGGCTCGGGTACAGCAGGGTGGGTGGACCCCCCCCCGTGCACCCCAGGAACACCCCGCCTCCCTCGCTTCCCCCCCCCCAGATCTCCTCCCGCTGCCCGACGACCTGTCGGAGGGCAACAACCAGCTGTCACCCAGCAGCCCCTCGTCCGCGGCCTCGGTGAGCGACCTGCGCTTCCACCACCTGCACGGCGCCAACGCGGTGATCACCAACGGTGGGCGCACAGCGCTGCGCCAGAACTGTCGCAGCGAGTTCAACGACGCCATCGTCATCTCCAACCGGTCGGTGTGTGGGGCAGAGCCGGGCACCGTCCCCCCCTTCCTCCCCCGCCCCCTTGGCTCCGGTGCCAGGGCTCACCGCTCTCCCCTCTCTCCGCGCAGGGCCCTCCGGGACGGTGAACTCTTCGAGATCGTCATTCAGAAGATGGTGGATCGCTGGTCCGGCTCTATAGAGGCAGGTGAGAGACGGGAAAATGGGGGGGTGGAGTCCCTGGACCCCACTTCCCTGCCGTAATGCCCCACCCACCCAGAGAGCGCCACTGGGGGACGGCAGTTGGTTTCACTTCCTGTCCCATCTCCGCGCCGGGCGAGGGGTCCCTGGGTAACCAGCCACCCCGCCCAAGAGGTGGCTGCATCTCAGCGCCAGGCGAATTACATTGCGACCCGGTGACACACAAGCTCAGAGCGAGTGGGGTCCCATGGGGGGCACTCATCCCTAGTTTCGTGGCTCACCTGGATAATGGATTGGCGAGTGTATTTTCCGAATTTGGAGCCGCCCCTGAGCCGGGAGGGGTCGCCAGCACTTTCGGAGGCCAGATCAGAAGTTGAACTGACTGCGCCAAACTGGTCTGACCTCACCAAGTTGAAATTCAGTGAAGACCAGCAGCCCGGCCCCCACTTCGGAAGGGAAAATCAACCGGGGGCTAAGCAGCAGGGGGCTCGTATGGCCGCAAAGCCGCCCGGGGTGGTTGCAGGGCAAAGCCTGTTCCGTGGTGTGTTATCTGGGGGGCATGTGCGGGAGGCCCGGGCGAACTCCGAGCGGCCTCTCTGGGTCCCTTCCGGCCCCTCACAGCTCGGACTCCCTCTGGCAGGGGTCACGGCCATCCGGCCCGAAGACCTGGAGTTCCCCAACACCATGACGGACATCGACTACGACACCTGGATGCTCAGGTGAGTGTGGGGGGGTGGTGTGGGGGGCACGGACCTGGGGGGGGGTAGGACCGTATCTCCTCCTGATTCCCCCCCCTTCCCCCCCCCCCCCCCCCCAGCGGCACGGCCATCATGCAGGACGGCAACACCATGCGCAACAACTACGGCTGCGACCTGGACTCGCTGACCACGGGCTCCCGCATCGGCATGATGCGCACGGCCAAGGGCGACCTGCACTACTTCATCAACGGCGTGGACCAGGGCGTGGCCTGCTCCGGCCTGCCCCCCACCAAGGGTGAGCCGCCCCGGCCTGCCCCCTCCCCACCCCCTGCAACCGTGGGTTGGACTGATCCCGCCCGCAGCAATGGGCCTCTTGGTCTGATCCGGGCCCATGTGTTGTCCCCCCCCGCCCCCCCACAGATGGGCCTATTGGTCTGATCCGGCCCAGCGTGTTCCCCCATGCGTGGGATCATTGGACTGATTGGGGGGGGCGGGGGGGATATATTGGGCTGGATGGGCCCATTGGGTCTGGGTGGGGGGACCTGGGTGGGCCCATTGGGCTTGTGGCAGGGGGGGATATACCGATGTGGGTGGGCTCATTGGAAGGGGGGGGTGGAAATATCCCAGACTGGATGGATCCATTGGACTGATCGGGGGCGGGGAGTAATGTGGCAGCTGCGGCCCAATTAACGCTTTGTTCCCCTCCCCCTGGCGGCGCGGCGCAGAGGTGTACGCCGTGGTGGATCTCTACGGCCAGTGCGTCCAGGTATCCATCACCAGTGCCACGGGCCCCATGGACAACAGCCTGTCGACCAGCAACGTCACTGAGAAATCCTTCCCCATCCACTCGCCAGGTGAGAGCCCTGCCCCAGAGCTGGCTGCATCTCTGTGCTGACTTCAGGGGCCCCTCTGTTGGTAGCAGCCCCACCCAACCTGCCGGGGAGAGCGCTCCCTGCCCCACAGCGCCCCCTAGCACCCCCCTGGGGCCAGCCCCGCCTGCCAGGGGAGAGTGCCCTCTGCTGAGCCCCCCGCCCCGCTCCCTGCCCCACAGCGCCCCCCAGCACCCCCCTGGGGCCAGCCCTGCCTGCCAGGGGAGAGTGCCCTCTGCTGAGCCCCCCACCCCGCTCCCTGCCCCACAGCGCCCCCCAGCACCCCCCTGGGGCCAGCCCTGCCTCCCAGGGGAGAGTGCCCTCTGCTGAGCCCCCCACCCCGCTCCCTGCCCCACAGCGCCCCCCAGCACCCCCCTGGGGCCAGCCCTGCCTGCCAGGGGAGAGTGCCCTCTGCTGAGCCCCCCACCCCGCTCCCTGCCCCACAGCGCCCCCCAGCACCCCCCTGGGGCCAGCCCTGCCTGCCAGGGGAGAGTGCTCTCTGCTGAGCCCCCGGCAACCCACTCCCTGCCCCACAGCGCCCCCTAGTGTCCCACCAGCTGTTGATGGCCAAGTCTCCCCCCGCAGTGCCGGGCGTGGCTCACCGCTTCCACAGCAGCTGCGGGAAGAACGTGGCCTTCCAGGACGACGGGTGCCGGGCCGTGCGCGTGGCCGGCTACTGCCACGGCATCGTCTTCAGCATGAAGGAGCTGAAGGCTGACGAGGTGTTTGAGGTGAGTTTCCCCCCGGGCTGGGGTATCTACTACCCTCCCCCTCCAGAGTGGGAGGAGCCTGGCCCCTGCTAGATCGCTGCCCCCAGCCCCCATCGCTGGGGAGGAGGTGGGGGGGCGCTGAGTCTGAGCTAAGGTGGCTAGTGCAGCCGATGCCTTCCTCCTGGGGCCAGTAGGGGGAGCTGTGCCCAGCCTGGCTCTGGGGTGAGGGCTACACTCATGTTCCTGCCCCCTATGGCTCAGTGACCCTTGGAGCCAGATCTTCACACGCCTCCGTGGCTTGCTGACCTCTAACCCTTGGAGCCTGATTCTCCCTCTCTTTCCCCCCCCCGCCCCATTGCTCGGTGACCTCTGAACCTTGGAGCCGGATTCTCTCCCTTCCCCCACCCCCATTGATTGGTGACTTCTGACCCTTGGAGCAAGACTCCCCGTCCCTGTCCCCCCCCATTGCTCAGTGATAGGGTTACCATATTTCAGCGAGCAAAAAAGAGGACGGGAGAAGCCCCGCCCCTGCCCCTCCCACTTCCCGCCCCCCCTGACCTCCCAACCCTCCCCCCGTTCCTTGTCCCCTGACTGCCCCCTCCTGGGACCCCTGCCCCTAACTGCCCCCCAGGACTATCTAAGCCTCCCTGCCTCTTGTCCCCTGACTGCCCCAACCTTTATCCACACCCCCACCCCCAGACAGACCCCTGGGACTCCCACGCCCCATCCAACCACTCCCCACCCCCTGACAGCCCCCCCCCCCAGAACTCCCAACCCATCTAAACCCCTCTGCTCCCTGTCCCGACTGCTCCGATCCCTCTCCCCACTCCTGCCCCCTGACAGCTCCCCCCCAGAACTCCCAACCCATCTAAACCCCTCTGCTCCCTGTCCCCTGACTGCTCCGATCCCTCTCCGCACTCCTGCCCCCTGACAGCCCCCCCCAGAACTCCCAACCCATCTAAACCCTTCTGCTCCCTGTCCCCTGACTGCTCCGATCCCTCTCCCCACTCCTGCCCCCTGACAGCTCCCCCCCAGAACTCCCAGCCCCCTACCCCCCCGCTCCTTGTCCCCTGACTGCCCCCTCCTGGGACCCCTGCTCCTAACTGCCCTCCAGAACCCCACCCCCTACCTAAGACTCCCTGTTCCTTGTCCCCTAACTGCCCCCTCCTAAGACCCCCCCCCAACTGCCCACCAGGACCCTACCCCCTACCTGTACCCTGACTGCCCAAAACTTTCTCCACTCCCCCCAAAAAGCCCCCCCCCGTTTCTTGACTGCCCCCTCCAGAACCTCCCTGCCCCTTCTCCTGCCCCCCTTACCCTGCTGCTCAGAACAGGGTGTTGGGCTCTGTGCGAGCCGGACACGTGGCTGAGCTCCCCAGCACAACAAAACCCGGTCCCTGGCCCGGACCGGGTTGCAGGGGAGAGCTGCCCTTGTATCAGCACAAAGTGCTCTCGCTCCCGTTTTGCTACGCTGCATGGCAGTAACCGCTCCCAGTTGCAAAAGGGGAGGGCTGCACTTTGTGCTGAGACACTTGCTCAGAATGCAGGGCGGAGCTCCTCTCCAGCTGCTCCGGAGTCCAGCCCGGGACTTCCCTGCAGCCCTCCCAGCCGCTCCGGGGGAGGGGGGAAATCCCGGACATTGTGAGTGCTTTACAAATTCCCCCCCGGACGCTATTTTTAGCACAAAAAGGAGGACATGTCCGGGTAAATCCGGACGAATGGTAACCCTACTCAGTGATCTCTGACCTTGAGGCTGGATCCCCCCCACCCCTCCGTTGCTTGGTGACCTGTGCCCCATGCTCCCGCCCCCCCGCAGGTGAAGATCGAGGAGCTGGACGAGAAGTGGTCGGGTTCCTTCCACGTGGGGCTGACCACGTTGCTGCCCTCCGAGGTGCCCTACGCGGCCACGGGGCTGCCGGCCTCCCTGCTGGACCTGCACTCCAAGGCCACCTGGCTGGTGGCTGGCTCCGAGGTGCGGCGCAATGGCCAGCTACAGAAGCAGAACTACGGCTGCTCGCTGGAGAGGCTGGGGGTGAGTCAGGCCCGAGGTAGGGGAGCTGTGGGGCTGAGGGGGGGGGGAATGCAGGGCTGCAGAGGCCCATTGGTCCAGTGGGGGAGAGCTGTGGAGCTGGAGGGGCACAGTAATCTGGGGCGGGGGGGGGGAATGGGCAAGGGGCATGGGGTTGGGGGGGCAGTGGTCTGGTCCCTGTGGGGGGTAGTAGAGAGAGGGCGGGGGGGTAGCAGCGGTCTGTTCCCGGGGTTGGGGGAGTGGGCAGGGGATGTGAAGGGCGGGGGGGGAATGGGCAGGGGCTTGGGGCGGGGGGGGCCTGCGGTCTGGTCCGGTGAGGTATTCGGGGGGAGGGTGGGGAGCGGTCTGGTCCTGTGGGGGGGGGGGGGAGAGTGGATGGGGGTGGGGGGTTGGTGGGGCCCTGCGGTCTGGTCCGGGTGGGGGTGGGGGGTTGGTGGGGCCCTGCGGTCTGGTCCTTGGGGGGGTGGCGAGAGTGGGCAGGGGACTGTGGGGCAGAGATCTGGTCTGGGGGGAGGGGAGTGGGCAGGGGGTGTGGGAATGGGGGGCCTAGTGGGTCTGGTCCGGGGGGGGAGTGGGCAGGCAGCATGGGAATGGGGGTCCCAGCGGTCTGGTCCCGGGGGGCGGGAGTGGGCAGGGGGCATGGGGATGGTGAGCCCAGCAATCTGATCCCGAGAGCGGGGAGTGGGCAGGGGTTGTGAGGCCGGTGGAACCATGGGTCAGACCCAGGGGGTGGCCCCATGGCTCTGACCCATGCCCCCCTCCTGGCAGGTGGGGAACCGCGTGGGGGTGAAGCGCTGTGCGGACGACACCATGCACATCCTGGTGGACGGCGAGGACATGGGGCCGGCCACCACTGGCGTGGCCAAGGTAACTCCTCGCCCCTGGGGCTGGGACCCCCAACCGCCCGATGGTGCTGAGGGGCAGAGCCCACGTGAGCCACGCTGGGTAGAGGTCGAAGCCTCCCCCCTTCCAGCCCCCCACCCCAGCAGCCAGCATCCCCCAAGGGGGCTGCCTTTTGGGGGGACATGTGATGTCATGGGCGTTGGTCCATCTCTTCCTATGTGAGGGCGGATGTGATGTCATGGGAGGGTTAGGGCCCCCTCTTCCTGTCTGGGGAAAATATGATGTGATGTCACAGGAAGTCGCTGCCCCGTGAGCTCCTGGAGCGTCCCCCATCACTTCCTCCCCACAACAGGACATCTCTGTCCCTGCCATGTCCAGTGCTGAGGGGTTCTACCTCGCTGGACTGTGGGATAAACCCAACGGTCCCAGCCGTCTCCTCCTTCCCCCCCCTCCCCCCAACCACTACACCCCACTCCCCTCCCAGAGCCAGGGAGAGAACCCAGGAGTCGTGGATCCCAGCCCCCCCCCCCCCCGCTCTAACCCACCAGCCTCGCTCCCTCTCCCTCCATGTCCTGTGTCCTCAGAACGTCTACGTGGTGCTGGATCTGTACGGGCGCATCACCGCAGTCTCCATTGTCAGCTCCACGGTGCTGGAGGAGTCGGACGGCACCAAGCCCCCGTCAGTCGCTTCCGAGACGTACAGCGAGGAAGAGGAGGAGGAGGAGCCCACGCCTGTGAGTGCTGGGAGATGGGAAATGCCCCCCTTTTCCTTGAGGGGGCGCCAGCCCTGCTCCAGCCTCAGGGTGGAAAAAGTAGGAGATACTGCCTGTCCCCTCTAGGGGGCGCCGGCTCCCCTCCGGCCCCAGGGCGGGGACTGGCTGGCTCAGGGGGGTGGGGAATGGGGCTGGGGCCTGTCCCCTCTAGGGGGCGCCGGCTCCCCTCGGGCCCCAGGGCAGGGACTGGCTGGCTCAGGGGGGTGGGGAATGGGGCAGGGGCCTGTCCCCTCTAGGGGGCGCCATCTCGAGCTGCTGAGTGACTCCCTTCCCCTCCCCTCGGCTGCAGTGTGAGAACGAGGCCCCCGTGCCGCCGGCCGCCATGGAGTTCCTGGAGAACCACGGCAAGAACATCCTGCTGTCCAACGGCAACCTGACGGCCACCCGCGTGGCCAGCTACAACCAGGGCATCGTGGTCATTGCCCAGCCCCTGCCCCCGGGCCAGCTGTTCCAGGTGTGGCCCTGGCCCTATTCTTTCCCCTTGGTGGCGGGGGGGGGGGGGGATGTGATGTCGTCATGGGTGGGGGAGGTGGACCTGCTACTTCCTGTCTGGGGAGGATGTGATGTCATTATGGGGGAGGATGTGACATGATGGGGGAGGGAGGAAGGAGAGCCTGCTACTTTCTGCTGGTGGAGGATGTGATGTCATGATGGAGGTGGGTGTAGGGTCTGCTTCTTCCTGTCGAGGAAGGATACAATGTCATGATGCAAGTGAGTGTAGGGCCTGCTACTTCCTGTCAGGGGAGGATGTGATTTCGTGATAGGGAAGATGTTGGTCCTGCGTGTGTGATGTCATGATGGTGGGTGTGATCTCACAGGGGGTGGTACCATTCAGTGCCTCATGGGAGCTGTCTCTCTGTGGCTTCTGACATCACTTCCTCTCCAACGGCATCATGGGAGCTCTCCCACTCGTTCTCCCACCTTCCCAGGTTCAGATCGACTTCCTGAACCCCCAATGGACGTCATCCCTGTCCCTGGGCGTCATCGGCACCTCGCCCGAGCGCCTCAACTTCCCCGCCACGGCCTGCTCCCTCAAGCGCTCCGCTTGGCTGCTGCAGCGCGACTCCGTCTTCCACAACTCACTCAAGGTGGGGATGGGCCCCTCTAGGGGGCGCCAGCTCCCCTCCGACCCCGGGGCGGGGGCACTGGCTGGCTCAGGGGGGCGGGGAATGGGGCCCAGGACTCACTACGGTCCCTCCCCCAGATCTGTGAGAACTACGGGCCCAATCTGGACACGTGCCCCGAGGGGACGGTGCTGGGCCTGCTAGTGGACCCGAGCAGCTGTCTGCACCTCTACGTCAACGGGATGGACCAGGGGGTGGCCGCCCAGGACATCCCCACCCCCTGCTACGTGCTCGTCGACCTCTACGGGCAGTGCGAGCAGGTGAGCCCCGCCCCCGGAGGGGGGGAAACTCAGCCCCCCTGTTCTAACCGCTAGCCCCTACTCCCCTCCCAGAGCCGGGGAGAGAACCCTGGTACCCAACTCCCCCCAACCAGTGCATTTGTCCCCCCAGGTTACCATAGTAACGAATGACACACCAGCGCTGGGAGGGGAGAGCGCGGACCCCCACTCCCAGGGGGACATGGAGAAGGCAGACATGGTGGACGGTGAGTGACGGAGCCCGGCTGTCCTCTCCTGGGTAAGGGGCGGGATCTTCCCGGGTGAGGGAGTGGGGCTGGGGCTGTGCCCTCCCCTCTGTGCCTCTAGGGCGTGTAGCGCAGGGGCAGGGCCGGCTACCCTCTCTTTCTCTGTTGCAGGCATTAAGGAGAGCGTGTGCTGGACGCCCCCCGTGGACATGAACACCATGAAGACCTGCGAGTACCACGCCCTCTGCGCCCGCTTCAAGGACCTCCTGCTGCTGCCAGGTGAGCTGGGACCCGCCTCTGTGGGCATTGGAGGGTGGGGGGCACCCCGCTTCTCATTAACCAGCCATGTTAGCGACCGAACGAGGGCGGCTGGTTTCGAACGTGTGCATTGGGGGAGCTGGATGGTGGGCGTTGCCATTAGGGTTCAGAGTTAACATCCCATTATTCAGGAAAAGGGGGGCTGCCTCTTCCCACGCCATCTGACCCACCCCCCTTCCCTCCCAGACAACTACTTCGCGGAAGATCCTAAATTCAGCCTCTGCTACTGTGAGTCGTGCCACAAGCTGCGGGGGGACGAGGCCTATTACAAGCGGGGGGAGCCCCCCCGGGACTACGCCTTGCCCTTCGGCTGGTGCCGCTTCAACCTCAGGTACCCAGCCGGGCGGGAGGGGCATCGGGCTGGGATGGGAGGGGTCAGGTTGGGAACGGACTGGAGGGGAGATGTGGGGTTTGGGGGTGTTCCCGGCTCTGATACCCTCCCCCCCGGCAGGGTGAACCCCCAGCTGGAGGTGGCCAGCACCTGTAAGAAGTGGCACATGGCTTATCACGGCACAAGCGTGGGCGCCGTCCGAAGGATGCTGGACCAAGGGGAGCTGGGGGCAGGTAGGAGGGACCCAGCACTGCGCCCGTCATGCCCCTCCCACAGCCAGGGAGAGAACCCAGGAGTCCTGGCTCCCAGCCCCCCCTGCTCTGACCCACCAGTCCCCTCTCCCCTCCCAGAGCTGGGGAGAGAACCCAGGAGTCCTGGCTCCCAGTCCCCACTCCCCTCCCAGAGCTGGGGAGAGAACCCAGGAGTCCTGGCTCCCAGCCCCCCCTGCTCTGACCCACCAGTCCCCTCTCCCCTCCCAGAGCTGGGGAGAGAACCCAGGAGTCCTGGCTCCCAGCCCCCACTCCCCTCCCAGAGCCGGTGAGAGAACCAGGAGTCTGGCCTCCAGACTCCCCCTGCCTGGGGAGGGGGGTGGTATTTAGGGGTGGGGCATATGGGGGGGGGTTCTGGGTTTGCTGACTGGCTGTCCCTTTCCCTCCCCCCCTCCCCCCACAGGCAATGTGTCCATCCTGAGCTGCCGGCCTGCCAAGGCGGACCCCCAGGGTGGGGGCTACCACGAGCCGGAGAACAGCTCCCCAGGCCGGGGGGCCGAGCCCCCGCGGGTCCTGCTCTCGCCCACCCTGCGCTACGCCGGCCTGGAGGCCTTCGCCACCAAAGTGCAGTGAGTGCTGCCTGCCAGCAGGGGGGGCAGCGAGCGGGGGGGCAGTGGGGGGCAGTGGTGAGTTCCCTGACCCCTTTCTCTCTCTTCTCCCCCCCCCCCCCCCCCCAGATTCCGGGATCCCAAGTCTCAGCGGCAGTACGGGGTGCAGGTGGCCTTCCAGGTGTGTGTTCGCCCCGGCTCCTACAAGCCGGGCCCCCCGTCGGCCGGGGCTCCTGACCCCCCAGACCCCCGCTTCAGCCCCGCTGAGCTCGAGTGGGTGACCAAGGAGAAGGGGGCCACCGTCCTCTACGGTCTGCTGGTGCGCGTGGAGTGACCTCCCCCCCCATGGACCATCACAGCCAGCAGGGGGCGCTGGATGCTGAGGGGGGAGGCTTCCAGCTGTATAACCCCCCCGATTCCAGAGGCCGACTGCCCCGAGGATGCCCAGCAGAGGGCACGACACCAGGAGCAGCTGCCTTTCGGGGAGGGGCTCCCCTTCCTGTGGCACAGCCTCAGGGGGTGGGGGTGGGCGGGGGGAGAATTTGGACAAGATGCAAAGAGTCTGACACTGTTTTAAACCTGGGGGGGGGAGACCCCCCCCCCATACACACAGCTCCCTCTCGTTGCCAGAGCTGTCTTTTGCACATAGAAAAAGTTAAGGATTTTTTTTGGGGGGCGGGGGGGGGGGCACCTGCAGCATGTTTGGGAGGTTTTTTTTGGGGGGGGGGTTATTGCACTGCAAAGAACTTAATTTTGTGGGGGGGGGGGAAGGGGATCTACCTCAGCCAGGGAGGGCCCCCTAAACTACTTCAGTTGAGAGGGGTAGAGAAGCCCCCCCCCTCCTCTGAATGGTTTGATTGGGGGGGGGGGGGGTTCTCAGCTGTGACAGGCTGGGATTTTCCATTGAACATTTCAAGGGGGAAGCACTAGATGGAATTATTGGGGAGAGGAGGGGGGTTGAACTAGTCCGTTGAGGGGGGGGGGTTTGTTGTTACCCCCTTTGAAGTGGGGGGGAGGTGATTTTGTAGCTGTCTGTTGGGGGTACCCCTACCCTGGATTTTAGGGGGGTGAATTTTAGCACTTATAACTGCCCCCTGCTCAGCCTGGGGGGGTCAGAGGGGGGAAATGTCAGCTAAGTAACCCTGTTCCCCTTCCCTCCCTGCCCCCCCAGCCCTATTTTGTCCCCCCCCCCCCCTTCCTTATTTATTACCCATTCATGGTGTTGAAATGTGAATTTCCTGGGGCGGTGGGGGGGAGGTGGAGCAGGTTTAGTTCCCCCCCACCCCTCCCCAGGCTGTTACCTTTTTTTAAAGTTTTTATTTAAGCTGCTTTTCCATGTATGGCGGGGTGGGAGGCTGAGCCACGTTGTGGGGTGGAGTTGAACGTGGGGTGTATGGGGGGGTATTCCTAAAGGCCCCCCCCATTGATAAACGGCCATCCAACCAGCTCAACTGTGTCTGTGTCTGTGTGTGTCAGCACCAGCCCTAAGGGGGGGCTGTTCCCTAGTGCAGGACTGCCCCTGCGTCTGATTCCTCCCCAGGGGTCCATACCCCCTGCTCCCCCCCTCCGTGCACTTACCCCCGCCAGGGCCTGTGTGGCTCCCTGCAGCGGTAGAGGTGACCCCCTGCCATGCACCTTAAGTGGGGGTCCCCTGGCACCCAAGGAAGTTGGTTCTCCCCCAGCTGCGGGGGAGGGGTACAGCCCTACATTCTTGGCGGGTGGGGGAGTTGAGCCCCTGCTAGATTCCCAGCTGGGGGCAGGGTCTTTCTACTACCCCTCTTCCCCCAAGGTGGGGGTGGGCCCTTTCCCAGGGTCAGGGAGGGAGGGGCAACGGGGTGCTGCTGCTGCCTCGCTCCCCCCCTCCCTAAACAAAATCGCGCGGGTCTGTTCCCCCCGCCCCCCATCGCCCTGGGCTGGGGGAGGAGTTCGTGCTTGGTCGGGATCCCACTGCTGCCACCACTGGGCAAGGGGCGGGGCCAAGCCTCGTTCTCACGCGGGTTAGGAAGGGGAGCGGGTCTCCCTGTGAGGCTGGCGGAAGGGGGGCGGGGCCGGGCCCCCGTGTGTTCCGCCAGGAGGCGGCGGGGCTGCGCTGTGAGCCGGCGGGAAGGGGCGGGGCCGAGCCGAGCCTCTCTGTGAGCCAGGCAGCGGGGGCGGGGCCGCGCGGGGGGCGCGTGACCCGGAAGCGGAAGCGCAAGCGCGGGGTAGGGGCGGGGCCCGGCGCGGAGCGAAGATGCCGGCGCTGCTGGAGCGGCCCAAGCTCTCCTCGGCCATGGCGCGCGCCCTGCACCGCCACGTCATGGTGGAGCGCGAGCGCAAGCGGCAGGGTGAGCCCCGCCTCCCCCTCCCCCTCCGCGCCCCGCGGCGTCACCCAGCAACGGCGCCCCAGCCCTGCCCTGCCCCGCCCCGCCCCTACCCCGGCGCCACACCTGGCCCCGCCCCCGCCTGGCAACGCCTCTCACGTCACTGACCCTGATTCAGGCCCCGCCTCCCTCGTCCGGCCCCTCTAGCTCCGCCCCGGCCTGCTCGCCCCGCCCCCCCGGGGGGCGGGGCCTGAATCAGCCACACCCCCGGGGCCCCTCCCCCCCCGTCCTGCCCCAGGGACCCCCCCCCAACCCCCTTCCCTCACCTGGGACCCCCTCCCCCCATCCTGCCCCAGGGACCCCCCCAACCCTCTCCCCTCCCCTGGGACCCCCTCCCCCCCGGACTGCCCCAGGGACCCCCCCAACCCTCTCTCCTCACCTGGGACCCCCTCCAACCCCCTCCCCTCCCCTCGGACCCCCTCCCCCCATCCTGCCCCAGGGACCCCCCCAACCCTCTCCCCTCACCTGGGACCCCCTCCCCCCATCCTGCCCCAGGGACCCCCCCAACCCCCTCCCCTCCCCTGGGACCCCCTCCCCCCCGGACTGCCCCAGGGACCCCCCCAACCCTCTCCCCTCACCTGGGACCCCCTCCCCCCATCCTGCCCAAGGGACCCCCCCCAACCCTCTCCCCTCACCTGGGACCCCCCTCCCCCCATCCTGCCCCAGGGACCCCCCCAACCCTCTCCCCTCACCTGGGACCCCCTCCCCCCATCCTGCCCAAGGGACCCCCCCAACCCTCTCCCCTCACCTGGGACCCCCTGCCCCAGGGACCCCCCCCAACCCCCTCCCCTCACCTGGGACCCCCTCCCCCCCCGGACTGCCCCAGGGACCCCCCCAACCCCCTCCCCTCACCTGGGACCCCCCTCCCCCCCGGACTGCCCCAGGGACCCCCCCCAACCCTCTCCCCTCACCTGGGACCCCCTCCCCCCTGGACTGCCCCAGGGACCCCCGAACCCCCTCCCCCCCCGCGACCCCTTCCCCCCGTCCTGCCCCAGGGTACTCCACACACCCCTTCCTCCAGCTGGGACCCCCTCTCCCCCCTGTACTGCCCCAGGGTACCCCACACATCCCTCCCCCACCTGGACCCCCCGAACCCTCTGCCCCCACCTGGGACCCCCTCCCCCCTGTGCTGCCCCAGGGATCCCCCAGTCCCCTCTCCCCACACGGGACCCCCCCTCCACACACAGACACAGGGAGACATTGGCCACAAAGTGGTCTTCGCTGGCTTTGCTTCGGAAGAGGCCCGTTTGCGCCCCACGGTCTGTGGGGGCCGTGGCCTCGGTCGCCCCTTTGTAAAGGGGCCCCCGCCTGCCTGGTGACAGGTGACGAAAAGGGGGGGCCAAACCCCACTCTCGGCCGGGATGGGAAGAAGGGGAGGCCCGTGGTTCGGCTCGAATTCAATTTCTGGTTTGCTTTGTCCTCATTAGTTTCTCCGGTTGGCTCTCAAAATTAACAAGGTTCCCCTTGCGATGCCCCCCCACAACCTCTATGGGGTGGTTGCTGCAGCACCTAGCCCCCCCCACCTCCTCCACACACACCCCCCACACGCGTCAAAACTGCTACTTTCTAGCCTGAATTGGCCCCGTTTACGGGCGAACACCCCCCCCCCCCCCCGTTTCGCGGCCCCTCACGGTGTGTGTCTGGGGGTGGGGGGGGCTGTGGATCCGATCCCCCCCGGCTCTTGTTTTTTTTTGTTTCCCGGGGGCGGGCCGGGCTGTGACGAATTGGCCGTCCTCAGCTGGGAGCGTTTCCCCGCGGCGGCCGGGGGCAGGGGGCGGCCGGCCTGACCCCGGCTGTGTCCCCGCAGAGGAGGAGGAGGTGGACAAGATGATGGAGCAGAAGATGAAGGAGGAGCAGGAGCGGCGCCGGAAAAAGGAGATGGAGGAGCGCATGTCCCTGGAGGAGACCAGAGAGCAGGTGAGCGGGGGAGGCGCCGGTCCCCGTCCCCCCCCGCTCCCCCCGCCCCTGGCCCTCCTGGGGGTGGGGGGTTGTGAGCCGGGCAGGATAGGGGGGTCCGGGCTCCCCCGGTTCGCAGTCCTACATCGGTGATGCCCCAGTTCACAGCACACCCCCCACCGCCCGTGTCAGGGGTCCTCTGGCCCTGCTGAGTCTCCAGGCCCTGTCCTTGGGGAGGGGCTCCCCCGGATCCCAGCCCCCCCAGCAATGGGTCTCCAGGCCCTGCCCTCGGGGAGGGGCTCCCCCGGATCCCAGCCCCCCAGCAATGGGTCTCCAGGCCCTGTCCTCGGGGAGGGGCTCCCCCGGATCCCAGCCCCCCCCCAGCAATGGGTCTCCAGGCCCTGCCTCGGGGAGGGGCTCCCCCGGATCCCAGCCCCCCATCTCACGCTGCCCCACTTCCTCCCTCCCCCCCCAGATCTGTAAGCTGGGGGAGAGGCTGCAGGCCTTGCAGGAGGAGAAGCATCAGCTTTTCCTGCAGCTGAAGAAGGTGCTGCATGAGGAGGAGAAGCGCCGGCGCAAGGAGCAGAGGTGAGGGGAGTGCGGGGGAGATGGGGAGGGTCCTGTTCTGTCTCGGGGGGCAGGGAGGGTCTTGTCCTGGCTCAAGGGGCCACCCGAGATCACTGGGATAAAGCGAGAACTGGCGGGGGCGGGGAGAGGTGACTGTGTTAAGTTGGGGAACTCCCTGCCGCAGTGATTTTGCGTGGGTGGCGGGGCTGACCCAGCGGGGAGGTGGGGGGTGCAGCGAGCTGGGCAGCGGAACCCGAGCCAGCCTCTTCTCGCTCTTCACCCCTACAGTGACTTGACAACGCTGACGGCGGCAGCCTATCAGCAGGGCATGGTTGCGCATGCCGGGACCCACATCCTCAACATGCAGGGTACGGGGGGGGCGGGATCTGAGGGCAGAGGAGGATCAGGGTTGATGGGAAGGATGGGGGGGGGCTGTGGGGGTGACAGCGAGGTGGGGGGGATCAGGGTGGCTGTTGGGATGGGGAAGGGGCTGGTGGGGTAACCGGGAGCCCAGGGGAGGATCAGGGAGGCTGGGGGGGAGGGGCTGGGGAGGATTGGGGAGACTGGGGGGTAACAGGAAGGCTGGGAGGGGGGATCAGGGAGGCTGTTGGGGTGATGGGGAAGCCAGGGGGTGGGGAAGGGGCTGGGGGGGGTAACAGGGAGGCCAGGGGGAGATCAGGGAGGCAGGGGGGTGGTGGGGAGGGGCTGGGAGAACTGAGGGGGTAACAGGGAGGCCAGGGGGAGATCAGGGAGGCGGGGGGGGTAACAGGGAGGCTGGGGGGGGCGGGGAGGGTAACAGGAGGCCAGGGAGGATCAGGGAGGCGGGGGGGGGGTAACAGGGAGGCTGGGAAGGGGGGAAGGGGCTGGGGAGGTAACAGGGAGGCCAGGGGAGGATCAGGGAGGCTGTTGGGGTGATGGGGAGGCCAGGGGGGTGGGGAAGGATCGGGGACTGGGGGGGGAGGGGGGGGATGGAGGAGCCGGGGGGCTGCGAAGGAGCCCAGGGCAGGCAGGGGGTGGCAGAAGTCCATGGTGGAGGGTGGGGGGCGCGAGTGTGGGACCCCCCCTCCCCCGGTTCACCCTGGTCTCTCTGCAGGGAGCCCCGGGGGGCACAGCCGGGCCGGGACGCTGATCTCGGCCGACCGGAGCAAGCAGATCTTTGCACCCCCCCGTGATCACGGTGAGTGTCCGGGGGAGCCGGATCCCCTCCAGGAAGGGCGGGGGTCGCTGTGGGGCCACTGACCCTCTCCCTCTTTTCTCCTCCCCCCCCCAATCTAGCAGACGCGGCACTTTGCCACCCCAGCCGGCCTTCGCGCCCGGCACCCCAGAGCACGGGCAGTACCAGAGCGGGCAGGCCGGGCACAGCCCCTACGCCGTGGGGCAGGGCCAGCACTTCGCCCCAGGCCAGGCCGTGCCCGTCAGCTACGCCGGCAGCCAGCCCATCCGTGGTGAGTCGGGGCCCACGGGGGGGGGGGCAGGGTGGCACTAGGCCGGGGCACAGCTCTGACCCCCGCTCTCTGCCCCACAGGCCCCCTCGGCCTTCCCCACCATGCAGTACCTGTCGCAGCAGCCACCGGGGTACGCGCTCCACGGGCACTTCCCCCCCGCCCAGCCAGGTGAGACCCCCCCCGCCCGCGTGAGACCCCCCCCGACACCCCCTCCCGGCCAGGTGAGGCCCGCCCGCCCACATGAGACCCCCTCCCCCGACACCTCCTCTCCGTCCCCCCTTCCAGCCAGGTGAGACCCTCCCCGCCCGCGTGAGACCCCCCGACACCCCTTCCCAGCCAGGTGAGACCCCCCCGCCCTGTGAGACCCCCTCCCCCTTCCGGCCAGGTGAGACCCTCCCCGCCCCCATGAGAGGCCCCCCCCCCCAACACCTCCCAGCCAGGTGAGACCTCCCCCCGACACCCCCTCCACAGCCCAGCCGGGTAAGACCCCCCCCCACATGAGACCCCCCCCGACACCCCCTCCTGGCCAGGTGAGACCCCCCCCCCCGACACCCCTCCCCGGGCCAGACCCCCTCCAGCGGCCAGCGAGGAAAGAACCCCCCCAACTCTCCCTCACCCACCTGGCCGGGAGACACCCCTTCCTCCTTGTCCACTGAGCCCTACCTCCCCATCACCCTTCTGGTACTGAGCTCCCCAGCATTGAGCACCTCCCCCCCTTTTTTCTGTCTCTCAGGTTTCATCCCCCCAGCACAACCATTCCCCTGCAGAAGCAACTGGAACATGCCAACCAGCAGTCCGGCTTCACCGACTCGGTGAGTCCTCTGGGGCCTGTCCCCGCTGGGGGGCACCGGCTCCCCCCCAGCCCCAGGGTGGGGACTGGCTGGCTCAGGAGGGCGGGGAATGGGGCAGGGGCCTCTGCTCGGGGGGGGTCTCTCCCCCTAACACTCTGTTCTTGTCTCCGCAGTCGACCCTGCGCCCGATGCACCCCCAGGCCCTGCACCCCAACCAGACCCTGCTGCCCAACCCCCAGCTCCCCGTCCAGATGCAGCCGGCCAGCAAGGTGAGCGCGACCCCCCCGCCGCCGTTCTCCAGGGGCCAGGCCCCCCACACCTGTCTAACTCACCCATCTTTGCTCCCCACAGTCTGGCCTGGCCTCCCCCGGGAGCTTCCCCCATGGCTCCACCCCCCAGCAACCCCACACGGTGAGTGGGGGCCGGGTGACCCTGGGAGGGGGGGGCAAGGATTCCACCACCCTCCCCCTCGTTAAACCCTTGTCTCTATCTCTTGCAGTCGGGCTTCCCCGCCAGCAGCCAGCCGGCCTCACGTCACGCCTTCATCCAGCACGCCCAGGGCAGCGCTTCTACCACAAGTGAGCCCCCGCCCGTCCCGCGGGGCGCCCAGCTCTGGGGAGGGGCCCGCGCGGACACGGCCCCTCCCCCCAATAAATGGAGAGATGCCACTTGCAGCGTGTGGTCTCTGGGCATTCGGGGGAACTGCTGTGTGACCCAGGGATGGTCAGACACCACCCCCACCCACTGGGTGTCACATCCTGCCCTGGCACATAGCTCCGCCCCCTGGGTATGCCTGGCCCCACCCCCTGTCACATCCTGCCCTGGCACATGCTCCGCCCCCTGCATGTGCCTGGCCCTATCTGTCACATCCTGCCCCAGCATTTAACTGGCTCCCATTCCCCCCCCGCCCCGTAGCTGCTGCCCTGAGGGGACCCCCCCACACACACCCCAGCTGGGAACATGAAGGAGCCACTGGCTGCCACAGGCCTCTAGGGGGCACTACCTCCGCTGGAGCCCCCCCTTGCAGGCCAGGGCTCTGCCTGAGCACTGAGGGGCTCCCCACGCCATCGGCCCAGGTGGCAGAACAGGCTCTTCGCCTGGCCCTAGGGGTAAGAAGTGGACACTGGCACAGAGCTCACAGGCTCCGGTGGGGGGCAGGAAGAAGAGAGGAATTGCCCCCACCCCACCCACTCAGCCTGCCCCTTAGACCCAGGGGCCCCACAGGGGGGAGGAGAGAGAAGACAGACAGATGCTTGGGCCCAATTAAAACCCAGGGCTTTGAGCTCCCCCCTCGAGCCAAACTCAGGAGGCACCATGGGCCAGACCCCACCCCCCCACTGAAATCAAAGCCCCCTGCCATGAGCTGGACCCCCCCTCCCCCATGAGATCAGGGCCAGGAACACAGCCCTGCAGTGCAGGAAGTGAAGGGGGAGGGGAAGCAGGCCCCTCTTTAGGACAGGAAGTGAACACTCCAGGTGGGGGAGAAGGAGAAACGACCCAGAGCTTCGTATTAAACTTCTTTTATTGAGGCTGATTAACAAATGTGGGGGTGGGAGGGGGCACAGTAGCCCCTTGACAGCAGGGCAAGGGGGGGTGAACCTGGAGAAGGGGGCAAGAGAGTTACCAAGGACACCCCCATTTGCCCCCCACCCCAAGAGCTCCAGCAGGGGGGCCCTGGGGCCTCCCTGGATCCACAGCAGGGGGGGGGGAGCAACTCCGCCCCCTCGGCCAGGTGGGGCCCCCATCCTCCGAACAGCAGGGCGGACAGGGGGCCCTTTTAGAGTGGGGGTGGGGGCCAGAAGGGGGCATCGCCCCTGGCAACAGCTGCCCCACAGCTGGGGGGAACCACACAACAGGAAGCAGACAGCTCAGGGTCACCTCAACCAATGAGAAGGCAGCAGGATGCTGTATCCCCGCAGTCACTCACTGGCCTTTTTGCCCTAGGAGAGGCTAAAAAAGGGGGGGGGGGGTGGCCTGCAGGGGGAGGGGGCAGAGATTCTGTTTTCTGCTGGGTTTGGGGCACTCCCTCCCCCCCCCCTTTTCAGAGGGACCTGAGATCTGCAGGGACTTTGGGGGGGCTCTGAGACCCACAATGGCCAGGTTTTGAGGACCCCCACCCTCTGCAGGGTTTGGGGGACATTCAAAAAATGCTTAGGGAGGCTTCCCACCCCACTACTGTCAATTCCTCCCCCCCCTTTAAATAATCCCCCCTCGCGCCGATGTAGTGTTCTGAGCACCCCGGGGGGAGGGGGGGAGAGCCAAAAACAAACCCCGGGGGGAGGGGATCAGCTTCCAGAACCAACAAAAAGACCAAATTAAAGGATTTTTGTTCCTTGGGTTTAAACCCCTCCCCGGGGGGGGGCA